>NC_057806.1:527519243-527529450 GCF_018294505.1 Triticum aestivum | reverse complement strand
GCCTCGTTTCTCCTTGGCTGTGGCGGCAGCGGAAGGAGGCCTGCGTTGCCTTGCGGGCGATCCTCGCGAGGCTGATCCCTCCAGTCTCCCTCGCGAGGCGGGTCTTGCCAGCGATCCTCATGAGGTTGATCGCGCCACCCTTGGCGCGGGCCGCGGTCTTCCCAGCGTCCTGCGTTCCTTCCTCCTCCTCGACCGTAGCCCCGGTCGCCGCGGTCGGGGCGACGGCCGATCCTTCCTTCTCGCACGGCTCGGAGCTCTTGACATTCGTTGGTGTTGTGGGTGTGGAGGTCGTGGTACATACAGTACCGACTGCCCTTGGGAGGTTCGGGCAGATCTCTACCCTGCTTGGTGTCTGGTTCTGCCGCGAGCAGGGCAGCCCCGTTGCACTTCACATCCTTGGCCTTGGGCTTCTTCTCTTCTGGGTCTGCAGCAGGCAGCTCGAGGAGGGAGAGACGCCCTTCCTCAGCCCTGGCGCACTTGGTTGCCAAGTTGAACAACTCCAAGGAAGTGCACAGGTCTTCATGCATCGCCAGCTCCTCCTTCATCTTGACATCGCGCACGCCGTCGGAGAAGGCTGAGATGATGGCCTCCTCGGTCACCTTTGGAATCTTGAGGCGTGCATTGTTGAAGCGCTGGATGTACATCTGCAGGGTCTCTCTAGGTTGTTGCTTGATGCGGCGCATGTCGCTCATGGCGAGTGGCCGGTCGCGAGTACCTTGGAAGTTGGCGATGAAGCGGGTGCGCATCTCGTCCCAGGAGGAGATCGTGCCTGGGGCCAGGTTCAGGAGCCAGGTGCGGGCCTCGTCCTTGAGCGCCATGGGAAACCAGTTCTCCATGACCTTCTCATCTCCGTTGGTAGCTTCGATGCCCAGCTCATAGAGCTGGAGGAACTCCGCAGGGTCGGCTGTGCCGTCGTAACGAGGAGGCAGGTCTGGCTTGAACTTGTCGGACCACGCGATGTTGCGTAGCTCGGCGGTGAATGCACGCCAGCCTGCTATGGCCATGGGAGGCCTTGGGTGATGAAGAGCTTGGTCTTGCATGCCCCCACGCGCTGCAGCTGGGAGCAGCGCGGGGTCTTGACGCGCGGGAGTAGGAGCATGGTCGCGACGTGCTAGAGCAGGGAGCGCCCGGGCAGCTTCTTGCGGGCGAGGGACTTCTTGGCAGCTCTGCTCTTGCCGCGCTGGCACCTGACGGAGCGGGTTCTACCCAGGGGCCACGCGCCTTGGAGCCATGGTGCCTTCTTGAGGAGGAGGCAGCCAGGGTGCCGCCGGAGCTTCGTCGCCCGCGCGGGGCAGGGTGCGGTGCAGCGGAACGGACGACGTAGGAGAGCCCCCTGTGGCACGGACGAGCTCGGTGACGCGGTCGAGCCATTCTTCGTAGACATCGTCGACGGGATGGTAGCACAGGAGATCGTTTGCCGTGATGAGCGCAGCTCGAGCCTCCATGGGTGCACAGAGCGTGCAGGACGAAGAACTAGCTGGGGTGAGCGAGGGAGTAGCGGTGCGGCCGTCTTGCCGCACGGACGGATGCTGAGACGACGCTTGCTGCTCGTCCCCCGCCGAGCCGGTGGCGGCGTTGACGGCAGGTGACGGGGAACAATGAGGACGCCCGCCGACAGGAGCCGTCTGGGCGACGCGGGAAGCGAGAGCGGCCCGGCGCTCGGCGCGGGCCCGACGAGCGTCAGACATGGATGCGATGGTCGGAGGAGAACGGGGTGGTGGGAGACGAATTCTGGTGCACCCCTACCTGGTGCGCCAAATGTCGGATTTCGGGTTCCGGCGGACCCTTGAGGTTCGAACACTGGGGTGCGCACGGAGATTTCGCCTCCTACCTACCTGCACCCCTCCGCCTCGCTGAGATCTAAGCTATGGGAAGAACAGCACAAGAGACACAGGGTTTATACTGGTTCGGGCCACCGTTGTGGAGTAATACCCTACTCCAATGTGTGGTGTGGTGGATTGCCTCTTGGGCTGATGATGATGAGCAATACAAGGAAGAACAGCCTCATGAGGGTCTGTTCTTGGTTGGGAGGATGAACTCCTAGGGGGAGTTCAGTCACCCTTCTCTCTCTCTCTTCTCGATTCTCTCTTCGATTTCCGATCCCTTCACCCAGTGGGTGGCTAGTCCTATTTATAGGCAAAGGCCCTGGGTCTCTTCCCAAATATTGAGCGGGAAGGGCGCTAATAATTGGCCATTATGAAGGGGAACATCTGGTACACTTATCCTGACTAAAGTTAGTCCTTGCCTGCCAAAGACTCTGGTGGTGACGCTGGCTTGGGCTCCACAATGACTTCCTCCCTGCCGTTGGACTGGTCTTGGTCTCGTTGCACCGAAACGGGTGCCTTTGCTTGATGCTCTCGCCTGCGCTTGCTCCCTTTGCACCAAAGAGAAAAGGAGGACACTGCGCGGGCTGGCGCCCGCCTGGCGCCCTTGGTCGTCATGGCTTGCGTCACGGGCACCTCGTGAGGTACCCCGCCTTGATCTCTCCGCCTCCTCGCGAGCCAGCCTGATGTGGCCGCGCCTGAGGAAGCTCCCCTTCGTCCGCTCCGTGAGGCTTGGCCCCTCGCGAGGGTCTTGGGTTTGCGTCGATGAAGACGGGCCGTGCTGGGCCCCCTTTGAGCCACGCCGCAGGCCGTAGGCAGGCAAGTCTGGGGACCCCCATTCCCAAAACGCCGACAGAACCTTCTGGTTAGATCTCTTATTTGAGTTTTACCCGTGCATTAGATGAGTACTTATTGTATGCTTGTTTGTTTGTCTGCGATAGAATACCCGGAGTACGCCGCTTGTTACTTCGAATCGCTAGGTTTCCCGGATCATCAGCAAGGCAAGTAACACTTTGACCATACCTTTTCTGCTACCCCGTTTTATTGCATTAGATCAAATCCTCACACATTGCATGATTAGGATTCTAATTAAATTGTGGGATGGGAAGTACTTGAGGTAGTACCTATTACCTGTTCATTATCAAACCCTTGGGAGTTACTTCCGCGTTTGCTTATTATGCCATGCTATGCTAGTAGACGTGGATTGGGTGAGTGATGTCCATGACAGATGTGAGTTTTGTTAATTAATGGTTTATTTAAGGTGGCAACTTAAACACACATCTGGGTGGACTGAGGCACCTGGGTATTCCAGGACTTGCCTGTTTTCTTTCGGACCGCCACCCAGGCTCAAAGGGATCATGAGACTATTCATACTAGAAACTTCCGTGTGCAGCCACAAGTTATTTTGGGCTCTAGCATAGTTGACTAAGTCGTGCGAACTCTTACAGTGGTAGACTAGCATATGTAGGGGATGTAGGTGGTATGGTCTACCCGATCGTAAGGTGCTAGTGCTTCTGAAAGACTATGTCTCGGTCATCCGTCTTCTCAAACACCTTGTAGTGCGAGAAACCAAACGGAGGCGATCGAGTCTTGTGGGGAAAAGTGTGCAAACCTCTGCAGAGTGTAATAAACTAATCATGGTTAACCGTGTCCCCGGTTATGGATATCTTGAGTATCTAGTACTTGGATTATCATGTGAATCTCAACATGTTACTCTAAATTAATTTTGTTGGTTTTGTTTAATGATGATGCTTAATTGGGATTGAGAATGTTGTCAACCGTTCTCAATGTTTAACAACTACCATGATAGTAATTAAACTTATTCCTTTGAAGTAGGGAAAAATTGGCTTTACGCAAAACTGTAACCATAGAGCTTTCCACCAGCCAAATATGCATATAGTATAGCTGTTTCATTCCATTACTCTCTATGTGTTACATTGCCAACATATTCCATGTGCTGACCCGTTTCGGGCTGCAACATTAATGTTGCAGACTTCTCAGACAACGACTAAGGAGTCTTTAGGTCGTGGTTCTATACTCAGTGATGCCGTTGGAGTTGATGGACTCACTTATCTTCCAAGCCTTCCGCTGTTATCGTTATTAGATGGCCTTAAGCCATATTTATTGTAATAAGTTCTCGTTTGAGACACTCGATGTAATAAGTGTGTGATTGCTACTCTGTTATAAATCCTCCGAGTACTGTGTGGTGTCAGTGTTACTGATCCAGGGATGACACCGGAGCACAGAGATCAGACTGTTTGAGGTCTGGTCGCTACAGAGATGGTATCAGAGCACACGCTGACTGTAGGACACGACCACTAAGTTAGAGACCTAGATCACTATTCACTCTCTTCTCTTCTGACCTCTCATCTTTTCTACTCTTTAGGATGGCGGATGCAAGGAACAAGTTCACGCAACCAGATGAAGATACACCCTTTGTACGTCACTTGAAGGAAGTCACTAGATACCTGAACATAGGAATACCAAGCTTTACTGGAACCTACAACGCCACTTTACCTGAAGAAGAGCGCTGGATGATTCAAGTTCAAGTTCCAGGAAGGACGTTCATGCCAGTCACTAAGCCCATAGAGTTTTCTTTTGATGCAGCAACTTGGAGTCTAGGAATGAGCATGGCAGCTCACATCGCCATGGGACGCATTGGAGAAGTCTACCGCAATGACCTCAAAGATACTATCTACCAGATTTGTGGGCGCCGAGATGAAGACTGGGAGATGATCAGCACTAGGAAGGATAGATCAATTGCAGCTTTTATCCAGGAGTTAAACCAGCACATTCAGTGACAGGAGAACCAGATGTGTGCCGACATGATAGATCTGAAGAAGGCTAAGACTAGAATCAAGGAACTGCAGGAAGAACTCAAGGCTACACGTGAAGATTATGAAGAAGAAATTGAAGTATTGGTGGAGAAGAATAACGAACTAATCAAGAAGATTGGAATATTTATGGGAGGCCCTACACCAGTAGAGGAAGACGAAGAACCCAAGGAGATTAGCCCGGAAGACTACATCATCATCGACGACACCGATTCGGATCCAGACAGAAGCGATGATGACTATGTTGATGAAGCTGGAGCAGATATCATGGAGTCTGCAACCGAAGAATATTTCTAGTAGACCACCTCATCAGTGGTAGTAGTCCACCATGTAAATATAGTAGTCCGAGCACTTTTGCGATAGTTAGATCGATTGTATGCCCTTGTTTGATTGAATGAAGTGAATTGTTTGTTTTTACCTCATGTGCATATGGGTAGTGTTTTCTCTTTAGACCCCCTCTATTCTTAGATCTCATCTTTTCTAAACCCTCAGATGCCTCCGAGACGTGACCCCAGATTTACCTTTCCACCGGAGCTCACCCAGTTGATCCAGCAGCAGAACACATTGATGCAGTTGCTAGTCCAGAATCAGAATCAGGGGAACAACAACAACAACAACAACCCACCACCACCACCACCACCAGTTGACCACTTAGCCCATTTTCTTAGGCTGAATCCGCCGGTGTTTTCCAGTAGCACCGAGCCGATAGTAGCAGATGATTGGCTCTGCAAGACAGCTAGGGAGTTGACCATAGTAGGATGCACAGATGCGGAGAAGGTGAAGTTTGCCGCACATCAACTTGAAGGACCAGCAGCATCATGGTGGGAGAATTTCATAGCCACTTTCCCTGTCGACACTGTCACATGGGACCAGTTTCAGCAGGCTTTTCGTACTGCGCATGTTTCAGCAGGAGCTATGGGCATGAAGAAGCGTGAGTTTCGTAACTTGCACCAAGGAGGACGGATAGTTTGCCAGTATGTGGAGGACTTTAGTAAGTTAGCACGTTATCCCCCAGATGACGTCGCTACGGATGCAGCTAAGCAGGAGAAGTTTCTGGAAGGACTAAATGATGAGTTGAGCATGCAGTTGATGGTAGAAACCTTCAAAAACTACCAGGAGTTGGTAGATCGTGCTCTTATGATTGAAGGGAAGCAGCAGCAAATTGAGAATCACAAGAGGAAGTATGGACAAGGAAAGTACACTTCAGGAGCTCAGCAGAAGCCATGTTTTACCCCTAGACCGGGAGGACATTTTCAGCATGCCCATGGAGGAGGTAGCTCGCACAATCACAATGGCACCAGGAATGGAAATGGAAATGGAGGAAGCAATGGCCAGAATCGCACCAACCCATCAACCCCAGCCAAGAAGGACCTGAGCCAAGTCACTTGCTTTAAGTGTTCGAAGACCGAACATTATGCCAATGAATGCCCTGAGATACAAAATGGAAATGGCAATGGAAGCTCTGGGAAGAAGCCGAACCCTTTTAATAGGGGACAGGTGAACCACGTTAGCGTGGAGGAGGTTGAAGCTCAGCCTGATGCAGTAATAGGTAAGTTTCTAGTTAAGTCATTTACTGCACTTGTTCTTTTTGATACTGGTGCATCGCATTCATACATCTCCAGGGGATTTGTGGATAAGTATAACCTATCAACCCAAGCCCTTAGGTCACCCATGTTAGTAACCTCGCCTGGAGCAGAGTATGTGGCTAGTCTATGGTGTGATCAGTTACCATTAAGGATTGGTAACTATGTTTTTCCCTCAGACCTAATAGTATTGGAATCTCAGGGATTGGATGTGATATTAGGCATGGATTGGTTATCAAAGTATGAAGGAAATATTGAATGCGCTAGTAAGTCAATTTTGCTTACCACCCTAGAAAGGAGAAGGATCAAGTATGTATCCCGATATGTGCCGAAGAGGACTCAAGTAAATTGCTTAACAGGAGTTGTGCAGGAGGAAGTACCAGTGGTAAGGGATTTCCCTGAAGTATTTCCAGAGGAGTTGCCAGGCATGCCACCGGATAGAGATATTGAGTTTTTGATTGAGCTATTGCCAGGCACCGGGCTAATATCAAAGAGACCATATAGGATGCCAACAAAGGATTTGGTAGAAATTAAGAAGCAGATTAAGGAGTTACTGGATAAGGGATATATTCGCCCAAGTTCTTTGCCTTGGGGATCGCCAGTACTTCTAGTGGAGAAGAAGGATGGATCGTTAAGGATGGTTGTTGATTATCGAGGATTGAACGAAGTAACGATTAAGAACAAGTACCCACTACCAATGATCAATGATCTGTTTGATCGATTGCAAGGAGCTAAGGTATTTTCCAAGATCGATCTGCGATCAGGATACCACCAGTTGAAGATTCGAGAACAGGATATTCCTAAGACAGCTTTTACCACCAGGTATGGGCTGTACGAGTATACCGTTATGTCATTTGGTCTGACTAATGCACCTGCCTATTTTATGAACATGATGAACAAAGTATTTATGGAGTTTTTGGATAAGTTCGTCGTAGTGTTCATTGAAGATATCCTGGTTTATTCGAAGAATGAAGAGGAGCATAAGGAGCATTTGCGTTTGGTACTTGGAAAGCTCAAACAACATCAATTATATGCCAAGTTCAGCAAATGTGAGTTTTGGTTGAAGGAAGTAGGATTCCTCGGACACATTATATCTGGAGAAGGTATAGCAGTAGATCCTACCAAAGTAGATACCGTGACCAAGTGGGAAGCACCAACTACAGTGGGAGAGATCCGGAGTTTTCTTGGACTCGCAGGATACTACCGGAGATTCATTGAGAATTTCTCAAAGATTGAAAGCCTACGACGGAGTTATTAAAGAAAGATACCAAGTTCATATGGACGGAGGAATGTGAGGCTAGTTTCCAGGAGTTGAAGAAACATTTGGTTACCTCACCAGTGTTGATTTTGCCAGACCATACCAAAGATTATGAGGTGTATTGCGACGCTTCACGTCGAGGACTTGGAGCAGTGCTTATGTAGGAAGGGAGAGTTGTTTCATATGCCTCAAGACAACCGAAGCCTCATGAGTTGAATTATGTCACGCATGATTTGGAGTTAGCAGCCGTAGTGCATGCTTTGAAAACATGGAGGCATTTCCTCATTGGAAACCATTGTGAGGTGTACACGGATCATAAGAGTTTGAAGTACATTTTCACAAAGAAGGAGTTGAATCTCAGACAAAGGAGATGGTTGGAGCTCATCAAAGATTATGATATGAGATTGCATTATCATCCCGGAAAGGCTAATGTAGTAGCTGACGCCTTAAGCCATAAGAGCCATGTCAATAGATTAATGACGGGAGAAATACTCAAGGAGTTAGCAGAAAATCTTCGTGAACTATGTTTGGAAATAGTTCCGAGAGGCTATGTAGCAGCATTGGAGATTCAGTCAACCTTGATGGATAGAATCAGAGAAGCTCAGAAGACTGACAAAGAGATTGCCGCTATAAAGGAGAAACTGAGCAAAGGAAAAGCTAAAGGATTTCGTGAGGATGAGCACGACACCCTATGGTTTGAAGACCGTGTTCATGTGCCCAATGACCCGGAGATCGGGAAGTTGATTCTGCAAGAGGCACACGATTCACCATATTCGATTCACCCAGGAAATACCAAGATGTATTCGGATTTGAAGGATATTTTCTGGTGGACCGGAATGAAGAAGGATATTGCGGAGTATGTAGCAGTTTGTGATGTATGTCAGAGAGTAAAGGCAGAGCATCAGAAGCCAGCAGGATTGTTACAACCATTGCCGATACCCGAATGGAAGTGGGATAAGTTAGGCATGGATTTTATCACGGGATTACCCAGGACTCGTTCAGGCTATGACTCGATTTGGGTTGTAGTTGATCGATTGACGAAAGTAGCTCATTTCATCCCAGTAAAGACCACTTACACTAGTGCTAAGTTGGCAAAGATATACATGACCAGGATCGTATGTTTGCATGGAGTTCCAAGGAGTATCGTATCAGATAGAGGAACTCAGTTTACCTCAAAGTTCTGGAAGCAGTTGCACGAAACTTTGGGTACCAGGCTAGAATTCAGTACAGCTTTTCATCCACGGACAGATGGACAGACTGAGAGAGTCAATCAGATTTTGGAGGATATGCTGAGAGCTTATGCACTAGATTACAGATCTAGTTGGGACAACAATTTGCCATATGCAGAGTTCTCTTACAACAACAGTTACCAAACCAGTTTAAAGATGGCCCCTTTCGAAGCCTTGTACGGAAGGAGGTGCAGGACACCGTTGTCATGGGACGAAGTAGGAGACCGCCAGTTGTTTGGACCTAACTTGATTAAAGAGTCTGAACAGAAGGTGAAGTTGATTCGCGATAGGCTCAAGGTAGCACAGTCCAGACAGAAGAGTTATGCAGATTCTAAACGCAAGGAGACCGTTTACGAAGTCGGAGACAGAGCTTATCTTCGAGTATCTCCACTTCGGGGAATAAAGTGTTTTGGAGTTAAAGGGAAGTTAGCGCCACGATTTGTAGGACCATATCGAGTTTTGGAGCGTATAGGAGAAGTGGCCTACAAGTTGGAATTACCTGAAGGATTGTTAGGAGTTCATGATGTGTTCCATGTTTCCCAGTTGAAGAAGTGACACGCGGAGATGGCTGACATACCGATGAGAGGCACAGTGCCTTTGGAAACTATTCAGTTGGATAACGACTTGACCTACGAGGAGAGACCCGTTAAGATTCTCGAGTTTGCCAATCGAGTCACTCGCAGCAAGGTTATCATGTTTTGCAAAGTTCAGTGGAGCCACCACACAGAGGATGAAGCCACCTGGGAATGAGAGGAAGAATTGCTCAAGGACCACCCTCACCTATTTCCTAGCCAACCCGAATCTCGAGGGCGAGATTCATCTTAAGGGGGGTAGGTTTGTAACATCCCAAATTTTCAATTTGGAATGTTATACATTAGATCATCATTGCATATCATATTTTATTTTATTTGCATTTTGATTGATCCTAGAAATTCTACGCAACTCAATGACCCACGGAGAGAGTTGGGGGTTTCGTTATTTTCATATTTGAGTTTTCTCAAATTTTGAGAATAGGATCATTTGATTTTAATTATTTTATCATCAATTATTTCTATTACAAAAATATGAGAGAGGGAATAAAATGACTTTCCCAAAATAAAGAAATATTGAGGATTTAATAATAAAATCAAATAAGATTTTATTTTGGAGTTTTTCGGTGTTTTATTTGAATTTAGGAAAAATGTGCGTTTTTCAAAATTGCATTTAGGCCCCAAATAAATGTTCACCTTGTGAGGCTTGATTTTAGAAGCCCGTGAAAATTGATTTTGGATTTTTTGGAGTCCGTTTAGTATTTCTTTTTTTTCTTCTGCATGTAAAAAAACGCGCACCGACCTAGGGCCGTGTCCGACTAGGACTCCCGGCCCGTTAGGCTATATATAGCCGGGGGAGGCCCAGCCGAAACCCTAGCCAGCCCCAAGCCACCCCAGCCCCCGCTGCTACTGCCGCCGCCGCCGCGCCACGCCGCCGCCCTGCCGAGCCG
>NC_057806.1:527479290-527519053 GCF_018294505.1 Triticum aestivum | reverse complement strand
GGTTTTTTAAATTTTTTTCAAAAAACCGTTCGGTTTTTCCGTCGGTTTTTTTAGATTCGGTTTCTTTAAATAGATCGGTTTTTCCGATTTATTTAAATAGCGAGCGTTCGTCCGTTCGTTCGTTCTAGCGAATGTTCGTCGTTTTTTTTTCTTTTTTTCGGATTAAATCCGCGATTTTTCTGATCGCGATTCCTGATCCAATTTTCGTTTTAGTATATCTTTTCGCTCGTTTATCGGAATCAGGCGATTCAAGCGCCTGGAGTTTCGTCTCGAAACCCTCTATCCGTTTAACCAACTTAAACAAGATTTTGCTACTGTAAAAATTGCCATAGATCCAGATTTGTATAACGAAGTTGTTTTCTTTCGCCATTTGACTTTCGTTGTTTCGTTCGATTTGATTCTTTTTGCAAACCGGAGTTCTTAAGTTGAACCTTCTGGTTAGATGTCTTATTTGAGTTTTACCCGTGCATTAGATGAGTACTTATTGTATGCTTGTTTGTTTGTCTGCGATAGAATACCCGGAGTGTGCCGCTTGTTACTTCGAATCGCTAGGTTTCCCGGATCATCAGCAAGGCAAGTAACACTTTGACCATACCTTTTCTACTACCCAGTTTTATTGCATTAGATCAAATCCTCACACATTGCATGATTAGGATTCTAATTAAATTGTGGGATGGGAAGTAGTTGAGGTAGTACCTATTACCTGTTTATTATCAAACCCTTGGGAGTTACTTCCGCGTTTGCATATTATGCCATGCTATGCTAGTAGACGTGGATTGGGTGAGTGATGTCCATGACAGATGTGAGTTTTGTTAATTAATGGTTTATCTAAGGTGGCAACTTAAACACACATCTGGGTGGATTGAGGCACCTTGGTATTCCAGGACTTGCCTGTTTTCTTTCGGACCGCCACCCAGGCTCAAAGGGATCATGAGACTATTCATACTAGAAACTTCCGTGTGCAGCCACAAGCTATTATGGGCTCTAGCATAGTTGACTAAGTCGTGCGACCTCTTACAGTGGTAGACTAGCAGATGTAGGGGAAGTAGGTGGTACGGTCTACCCGATCGTAAGGTGCTAGCGCTTCTGAAAGACTATGTCTCGGTCATCCGTCTTCTCAAACACCTTGTAGTGCGAGAAACCAAACGGAGGTGATCGAGTCTTGTGGGGAAAAGTGCGCAAACCTCTGCAGAGTGTAATAAACTAATAATGGTTAGCCGTGTCCCCGGTTATGGACATCTTGAGTATCTAGTACTTGGATTATCATGTGAATCTCAACATGTTACTCTAAATTAATTTTGTTGTGTTTTGTTTAATGATGATGCTTAATTGGGATTGAGAATGCTGTCAACCATTCTCAATGTTTAACAACTACCATGATAGTAATTAAACTTATTCCTTTGAAGTAGGGAAAAATTGGCTTTATGCAAAACTGTAACCATATAGCTTTGCACCAGCCAAATATGCATATAGTATAGCTGTTTCACTCTATTACTCTCTATGTGTTACATTGCCAGCATATTCCATGTGCTGGCCCGTTTCGGGCTGCAACGTTAATCTTGCAGTCTTTTCAGACAACGACTAAGGAGTCTTTAGGTCGTGGTTCTATACTCAGTGATGCCGTTGGAGTTGATGGACTCACTTATCTTCCAAGCCTTCCGCTGTTATCATTATTAGATGGCCTTAAGCCATATTTATTGTAATAAGTTCTCGTTTGAGACACTCGATGTAATAAGTGTGTGATTGCTACTCTATTATAAATCCTCCGAGTATTGTGTGGTGTCAGCATTACTGATCCAGGGATGACACCGGAGCACAGAGATCAGACTGTTTGAGGTCTGGTCGCTATAGACCTGGAGATGAAGTCGGAGGAGCCAGGAGGCAGCCACAAGGACGGAGGGCGTGCCCAGGGGGTAGGGCGCGCCCCCACCCTTGTGGCCCCCTCATGACCCTCCTGACATAATTCTTTCGCCTATATATTCCCAAATATCCCAAACCACCAGAGGCCTCCACGAAAACACTTCTCCACCGCCGCAACCTTCTGTACCCATGAGATCCCATCTAGGGACCATTTCCGGCACCCTGCCTGAGGGGGATTCAATCACGGAGGGCTTCTACATCAACTCTATTGCCCTTCCGATGAAGTGTGAGTAGTTTAACATAGACCTACAGGTCCATAGCTAGTAGCTAGATGGCCTATTCTCTCTCTCTTTGATTCTCAATACCATGTTCTCCTCGATGTTCTTCGAGATCTATTCAATGTAATACTTTTTTGCGGTGTGTTTGCCGAGATCCAATGAATTGTGGATTTATGATCTGCTTATCTATGAATATTATTTGAATCTTCTCAGAATTCTTTTATGCATGATTTGATATCTTTGTAATTCTCTTGGAACTATCAGTTTGGTTTGGCCAACTAGATTGGTTTTTCTTGCAATGGGAAAAGTGCTTAGCTTTGGGTTCAATCTTGCGGTGTCCTTTCCCAGTGATAGTAGGGGCATCAAGGCACGTATTGTATTGTTGCCATCGAGGATAAAAAGATGGGGTTTTCATCATATTTCTCGAGTTAATTCCTCTACATCATGTCATCTGACTTAATGCGTTACTTTGTTCTTCATGAACTTAATACTCTAGATGCATGCAGGAGTTTGTCGATGTGTGCAGTAATAGTAGTAGATGCAGAATCATTTCAGTCTAATTGACATGTACGTGATGCCTATTGAGGGAGTCCTAGATTAGGGGGTGTCCGGATAGCCGGACTATACCTTCGGCCGGACTCCTGGGCTATGAAGATACAAGATTGAAGACTTCGTCCCGTGTCCGGAAGGGACTTTCCTTGGCGTGGAAGGCAAGCTTGGTGATACGGATATGTAGATCTCCAACCATTGTAACCGACTCTGTGTAACCCTAGCCCTCTCCGGTGTCTATATAAACCAGAGGGTTTTAGTCCGTAGGACAACAATCACAACATACAATCATACCATAGGCTAGCTTCTAGGGTTTAGCCTCCTTGATCTCGTGGTAGATCTACTCTTGTACTACCCATATCATCAATATTAATCAAGCAGGAGTAGGGTTTTACCTCCATCGAGAGGGCCCAAACCTGGGTAAAAACATCGTGTCCCTTGTCTCCTGTTACCATCCGCCTAGACGCATAGTTTGGGACCCCCTACCCGAGATCCGCCGGTTTCGACACCGACATTGGTGCTTTCATTGATAGTTCCTCTGTGTCGTCGCCATCAGGAAGGATGCCTCATCCCGTCTTTAAAGACGACACCGTTGCTAAGGGAGCTTTGGCTGTCGGCCAAACTCTCCGGCTAGGTGGTTTCCTTATGACCGCCTGTTTGGCTGCTGCGCCGATGATGACCTCTCGGGTCATCAAAACCAATCTTCACGTCAACTCGGAATTCACCGAGCAGCTAGATCCAATGGAGCTCTCTTCCCTAAACAAGCTCTTGGATCGCATCGCCGCCCTGGGAGTCGCTACGGATTACGACCAGATTAGGCCTAAACCCGATCTGAGAGAGATTAACTCTCCCCAAGTCACCCATCACGTTGCCGTGGTAGAGGGACAGTGCGGTGACCCTTCATCTATCTTAAGGACTAGCTATGTCCGGATTCCCGATCCCTCCAAGCCGGATACCCGCGGAGGGGAGGGCATCACTCAAGACCTGAACTTAAAGTCAGGCGACGGGCTAGATTCATTGGAAAACATCCAAGAATCCAAACTTCCGAGTTCGGAAACTCCTTGGCCTCTGGGTCTCAGATTGGGTGAGGTTTCGGATTTGATTCCACCCACCCACCCATACATAAGCGATCAATCCCAAATTAGGCAAGAGCCCGAAGAAACAGTACATCATTACTGGGCCAGATTCCTCCTGGTTATGAACAGGATAAAGGACTGCAGCGAGGAAGACGCAGTTTCATTCTTCTGCAATAATGGCACGGACAAGGGAATCCTCAACGCCATAAGTCGCCATGATATTACACGCTTCACTGACTTGGCGTACATAGTACGAAAGTACTGTGCGATGGAAAGCGCCTGGAAAACCGAAATAAAATTTTGGGACAATCCGGCCCTGAATACAAACCCAGTCCGAAATAAAAGGGTGCATCATCGCTAGACACCCGGGTTCAATACCAAAAGGCAAAAGCCCTCTATAGGGCACGGAACCATACTGGATGGATGGCTTAATGGACCCTGTAAAATTCACAGTGCAGAGGGCGCCACACCAACTCACAGCCTTAGAGCATGTTGGATACTCCGGCAGGTGGCAAAAATTGGCGAAGATCTTCTAATTCCAGAAGCCACAGAAAGCCACCCCAGAGACACCAGTACGGTATTAACAGTCTTCGAGACTTTCGCAACAAATAATATGCGAAAAAGAACACTCCACAGCCTTGCCGAAGTCTACCAAGTAGCAACAATAAACCCATGGAGTGACACGGCTATTACTTTTAATGCCAGTGATGAACCTAAATTCCGAACAGCCCGAGCACCAGCCGCATTGGTTCTCAGTCCAATAGTGGACAACTTTCGTCTTACCAAGGTACTCATGGATGGCGGCAGCGGATTGAACCTCATTTATGAGGAAACCCTTCACAAAATGGAAATAGACTGGAACCACATTGAGTGAAGCAGCACAACCTTTAGAGGAATAATCCCTAGTCGGGAAGCGCGCTGTACAGGAAAAATCACACTAGATGTGGTGTTCGGCACGCCGGATAATTACAGGTCCGAAGAGGTCATGTTCCAAGTGGCCCCGTTCAGCAGCGGATACCACGCTTTGCTAGGGCAGGAAGCGTTTACAATCTTCCAAGCAATACCCCATTACGGGTACATGATGCTCAAGATGCCCGGGCCTAATGGAATCATCACTCTCGCCAGTGATCCGGACATAGCACTCCGCGCCGAAAACAAGACAGCCGCACTGGCCCTCGAGGCGCTATCCGAAGCCCTAGCGGCTGAGGAATTGACTACGCTGCGCTCCACGGTGAATAGGGACGATGTGATACTCCACAAAAGATCCAAGTCCACCTCCTTTAAACTGATGGACAAAATAGTCAAATTCCAGGTCCATCCAACGGACCCCAATAAAACAGCTTCCATCGGGGCACAGTTAAACCCTGATGTAGACGCCGCATTGCGAGAGTTCCTACGAGAGAACTGGGACATTTTCGCCTGGCACCCTTTAGACATGCCAGGAATCCCACGCAGGCTGGCCGAACACAGCTTAAATATCCTGAAAGGATTCAAGCCAGTCAAACAGTCTCTTCGGCGTTTTTCCGAACCTAAGAGACAGACCATGGGAGAGGAACTAGCCAAGCTATTGGAGGCCAGATTCATCAAAGATATAAAACACCCGGACTGGCTAGCAAACCTGGTGATGGTACCAAAGAAGGACAAATCCTGGCGCCTGTGCGTTGATTTCAAAGACCTTAACAAGGCTTGCCCAAAGGATCCCTTCCCCCTCCCCCGCATCGATCAAATTATCGATGCTACCACAGGACACGATTCGTTGTGTTTCCTCGACGCATACTCTGGCTACCATCAAATAAATATGGCAGAGTCAGACCAAGCCGCAATGGCATTCATCACACCATACAACCCATTCTGCTTCAATACAATGCCCTTCGGGCTCAAAAACACCGGCGCAACATATTAGCACATGATTCAGACATGTCTGGCAAACCAGATCGGCAAAACAGTGGAGGCATACGTAGATGATGTGGTCGTTAAAACAAGACATGTCGAATCTCTAGTAGACGACTTGAGGCTAACATTCGGTAACCTCCGAACATACGACATCAAGCTCAACCTGGAAAAATGCGTCTTCGGCGTTCCAGCCGGAAAGCTCTTGGGCTTCATTGTATCCGGTAGAGGAATTGAAGCAAATCCAGCCAAGATCTGAGCTCTGTCACAATTGGATATCCCGAAGGACCTCAAACAAATGCAAAAATTAACCAGATGTGTGGAGGCTCTAAGCCGCTTTATCTCCCGCTTGGGAGAAAAGGCCCTACCCCTTTACCGCCTCCTTCGGCGCACCGAACACTTCGAGTGGACGGATGCAGCCACATCCGGACTCGATGAAATAAAAGCCATCTTGGTAACAAACCCAGTCCTGGTCGCGCCAAACATTGGCGAACCAATGCTATTATACATTGCAGCAACCCATCAGGTCGTAAGCGCAGTGCTCGTCGTCGAACGAGAAACGGACGGACACAAATTCCCCCTTCAAAAGCCGGTCTACTATGTATCCACTGTCCTTACTCCGTGCAAGTCACGGTACCCGCATTATCAAAAGATTGCGTACGCGGTATTTATGGCATCCCGGAAGCTGCGACACTACTTTCAAGAGTGTTCAATAACAATAGCCTCGGAAGTGCCACTTAACGATATTATAAACAACCGCGACGCGACGGGCTGGATTGCAAAATGGGCCATTGAGCTCCTCCCGTTCGACATAACTTACAAGCCACGGCGAGCTATCAAGTCGCAAGTTTTGGCCGACTTCATCATAGAATGGACGGAGGCCGAACTCCCTAAAGTGTATGGCACATATTCAAACTGGGTCATGCACTTCGACGGCTCCAAAATGTTGGCCAGTCTAGGGGCTGGTGTCGTTTTGACGTCCCTCATAGGAGAAACAGTTCAATACGTACTCCAGATAATGTACACAGACTCCAACAATGCAGCCGAATATGAGGCCCTTTTACAAGGTCTCTGGATGGCAGTATCCATGGGCATTCAGCGCCTAGAGGTGCGCGGGGACTCGAACCTCACAATATCCCAAATAAATGGAGACTTTGATGCCAAGGATCCAAAAATGGCAGCTTATCGCAACGCCGTCCTAAAAATGTCAGCTCGGTTCAAAGGGCTCGAATTTCACCATATAGCCCGGGAAAATAATCAGGCGGCAGATGTCATGGCATGCATCGGCGCAAAACGCGATGTAGTCCCCCCCCCCCCAACATCTTCTTGGAAAGGCTGTTCAAGCCATCCGTAGTATGGGAAGGGGAACCCGACAATAGCATCTCGGGCCCAACCACACTGCCCGACACCGAACACTCTAACATAATTGGAGGCTCTGCCAATGAAATAACACCTTCAGCCCACATAATAATGGCCGTCATCACCCCGTGGACAGAACCATTCCTCGCCTACCTTACTAAGCAGGAACTCCCCGAGGACCAAAATAAGGCACACTGCATAGTGCGGCGATCTAAAGCCTATAAAGTCCATGAGGGAGAGGTTTATAAGAAAAGCACTACCGGAGTCCTTCAAAGGTGCATCTCCGAAGAGGAAGGGTGGAACCTCCTGGCTGAAATTCATGCCGGACTCGGCCGTCATCACGCTGCAGCTTGGTCCCTTGTAAGCAAGGCCTTCCGTATAGGCTTTTATTGGCCGACGGCCCGGGCAGACGCCCAGGACTTAGTCCAACGATGCGTGGGTTGCCAGATTTTTGCAAACCAAAGCCATATGCCACCCACCGCCGTCCAAACTATCCCCATCACTTGGCCCTTCGCGGTCTGGGGGCTTGACATGGTTGGACCCCTTAAAGGCGGAACCCACAAGAAAAAATACTTACTGGTCATGGTGGATAAGTTCACCAAATGGATAGAAGCCAAGCCTGTTAAGACGGCTGAATCCGGACCGGTGATAGACTTTATATACAGGGTTATACACCGTTACAGCGTCCCCCACAGCATCATCACTGATAACGGCACGAACTTTATGTCCGACGAGGTAAAACTCTGGTGCAAAAACATGGGCATCAAGCTCGATTATGCTTCCGTCTATCACCCACAAACTAACGGCCAGGTCGAACATGCAAATGGTCTTATCATGAGCGGCATCAAACCCAGATCAGTTCGGTCCCTTAAGGAATCTAATACACACTGGGTAGAGGAGCTCGACTCCGTACTCTGGGGGCTGCAGACCATGCCGAATCGCACCACCGGGTACACACCATTCTTCATGGTGTACGGCATAGAGGCAGTTTTGCCCTGCGACATAATTCATGACTCACCTCGAGTGCGCGTGTACGAAGAAAGAGAAGCCGAGCTCGATCGGCAGGACAGTTTGGACGCCTTGAAGAAAGAGCGTGATGTGGCAAAAGCCCGTTCCGCATTCTATCAACAGCAGGCTCGAAGATACCAAAGCAGAGAAGTACGGGCCAAAAATCACAACGTTGGTGAATTAGTTCTACGCCTGCCGGACAAGAAAAAGGACAAACTCAAGCCCAAGTGGGAAGGTCCCTTCATAATTGACCAAGTCCTGACTGGTGGAGCGTACCGCCTGCGAGATGCATCGGATAACTGACTCGAGCCGAACCCATGGAACGCAGCCCGCCTCCGAAGATTCTATGCCTAGCGCCGGACTCTGTGTTTGTCTCCTTCCTCTGTCCATTTTTATATACTTTTTGTCTTACATTTCTCTCCTTCTCCCGTCCCTCTCTCTTATAGCCTTTAAAGGCTCATAAAGTGATGCGCTATTCGCGCTCATTCAACCTGGGGGCTTCTTTAAACAGAAGCTTATTTATATGGGCTTCATGCCCAACACATGTGTCACACTTCCGCATGTACCTTTTATTCACCATTATATGCATCGATATGACTTAAGTTTTGGCCAAGCTGGGTTGCCTGACTCCTGTGCTTACCCCTACATTCCTGATTGTTCGGCTAGGTGGTAAAGGGAGCACCTCTGCGATTGTTACTGCCGGGTCATCCGGATGTGTACCTCAGACTGGGTGAAGCCGAAAGCTAGCGTTCTTAAGGGAATATTCGGTCGGTTAACTAAAGATGATCTTTTTTCACTTATTTATCTATACGCCCCCAGATGTTTTTCCTGCGTCTCTTTTCGCAGAATGGACATGCACTTTAGGGCATGCCTCCTAGGGAAAGGAACCCCTAACGGAACTATTCTCCTTGGAAGATGTTTCTTACTAACCATGTAATATAACATAACTAGTTGGGTACTTGTCTGTTCAAGCACTAATGACCCCTACGCCTGGTCTCCATGCATACCCGGGTTCTTATATAACCGCGAGGGTATTCGGACACGCTCCGGACCATCAGGTCCCGAGGTTGAAGCGAAAAGGTCGGCCATGAAAAACGATATACAATCTAGCTAGAAGGCATTACACATGTCAATTAAACTTACATAGTCAATTTGACTGATTGTATTCCTCTTCAAAACCATCTAACAGGCTGTCTAGTTTACAGTCCTGTTGGTAATACTTTGCGGCCAATTCTACTTGGCCGTATACTAAGCTCACAGGGATCTCCTTCCCATTGGGCCCCACGGGTCCGACCTCGGCCATGTGGTTTGGGTCAGCCTTCGTGTACCACGTCTTCACCATGGCCTAGGCCTCCCTGGCGCCTTGACGGCAGGCCGACATCTTCCACAGTTGGAAGCACCGCCGCGCTCCCTTCAGCTTCTCCACAAGCTCTCCAAGGCCTTCGGGCACGGAGACGAATGGCCACAAGGCCTGGGTGACGCATTGCATCACCTGCCGAACTCGCTCGTGCATTAGTGAGAGCTCGGGAAGAAGGTCACCCGTAGAACTGGGCATTTCCTCTACAGGACGACCTGTTAGCATACCTATAGACATTACTCTGTTAGTCGACTTCCTCAGCGAACTCTTTTTTCAAAGTTCGTTTAAGCACTTACTAAATATGCCACGTCGAAGCCGTTGATTCTCCTTAGCGGAGTCCAACAGCTGGGCACGAACATCCTTCAGTTCAACGCCCAGCTTGGTGTTGGCATCTTGGAGACCATTCTTCTCCCGCATCACCTTTGTCAGCACGCTCTCACCAGCCTTCAGCTGGCGTAGGAGTTGTTACTCTTCCGGATTTACTCCGGCGCCATCTGCAATTCCATCTGTCAGATTCGCACCCAGGACGCACTTCGCAACATACCTATCTTTCGAAGCGTATATTACCAGAGGGGGTCTCCCTGGGCTCCCCTGCCGCGGCTAATGCGGCCTCAAGTTGGGCTTTGCACTCTTCTAGCTCCTGGGACAGTAGGGTATTCTTTTCTATAAGAACCTGCATAACAAATGATCCTTAAATCAGTTATTCTAACTATTTCAAGTCTCGAGTGCTACTGGTATATATAATTACCAAAATTTTCTTACCCGTATGTCTTTTACATATTGCTCCGTGGCTCTGGCTAGACCATTTTGAGCGGCACATAGGTACGCATCTCCCGAATTGAAGGCATCCAATGCCTCTTGGGAGAAACAAGCGTCGCGAAGAACTGTCCGGCGACGCCTGTGGTTCATGGCACTGTCCACCTCGGAATTGGTGGCAAACAGCCTGTCCGCATCCTCTGTCGGAGGTGCGTCCGATGCGCGCCTTGTGTTGGCCTCCGCTTCTGGACCAGGCTTTGGAGCCTGGCTGGTGGAGGCGCGATTGGCAACCTCTCCGGATATAGTCCGGCGAGGTCTCTTCGTCATGAAGAGAGCATGAGCGTTAATATGCCTTGAAGGAATAACACCTGGGAATAAGATGGCGCGCTATACCTTTGCGTCGGCGTCTCAGTCCGGACCGCACTTCTTTTCAGCCCGCGGGGCCTTGCCGCCCCTCGTTGGCTAGTCGCCGTAGGCTCGGCCTCCTGTCTTAAGGACCTCCCCTGCAAAACATGGTTGTCATACGGCAATCGAAAATACGCGAGGATAGATCCCTTTTCAAAGTGTTGGGACTTCGGTCTCAGTTACTTGTGAGGCTGGGAGTAGCCCTGGGTAATCGGCCGTAATCGCCACCAAGGTGTTGTCCTTCCTCAATTGATGAAACACCCCATCAATCAGCTCCACAGATAAGTCCGGATCCTCTTGAGAGGCCGGGTCGAGGGACCGTCCCGGATCCTCGGGTTGTGGAGGAGGGCTGTTTATTTCTTTAACAGCCTGGCGCAGTTCCTGCGCTGAAGTCGTTAGACTGAATATTTAACGATGGGAATATAAAACGGATGGGCAAGTAAAAGTGTCCACTTACCCAACTTGGGGGATTGTACATAGAAAATCCACCCTGTGGGTTGACGCGGAGAAATTCCTCCTCTTCTCCCTTGTACAAAGCGGACAAGGTCTTTATTAGAGCGGCAACCGAATCCGGCCCCTTACGGCCGTGGCGGGTGGCGTCGTCCTCCCCGTTGAAGTCCCACATGGGGTGGCCTCTATACTGAAGCGGCTGCACCCCTCGCATGATGCATGCGGCCATGACCCTGATCATGGTCAGTCCGGAATGAGCTAACAATCTTATTCGGCCCATCAGGTAAAGAACGTCCTTATCACTTTCCCCTTGAGGGCTCCGTGGACGCCAGCTTAGGTGCTTCTTTAGGGGAGCACTGTCAAACTCAGGGAGGCCGATCCGGACAGGATCCGGCAACGGGACGTCCTTTATATAAAACCATTCCGAAGGCCAGTCCTTGGACGCCTTCTTTGGGGTTCCGGATAGATATCCGGTCACGGCGATGCGCCACACTTTGGCTCCGCCCACTTGATATATTGACCCCTTCTAAGAACGGGGCACAAGGCAGAATAGCCTTTTCCACAGCGCGAAAGGAGCCTCGTAGCCCAAAAATGGCTCGCAAAGGGCTACGAAGCCCGCGATATGCAATATGGAGGCAGGCGTGAGGTTGTGCAGCTGGAGGCCATAGAACTCCAGGAGCCCCGGAGAAACGGATGGATTGGAAATCCGAGCCCTCTTATTAAGTAAGGGACAAGGCATACCCGCTCTCCTTTGGAGGGATTGGGGGCGCTCTCCGCTTGCTCTCCGCCATTATAGGTGGCAAGTCTGGCTCGAACCGGGACCATATAGGCCAGGGGAGAAATCCCTTGGTCGGGAGCGTCACTAGCTCGCTGTGCGGGATGGAGCATCTCTCCCAATCTCCAGGCTGAGGGCTAGAAGGGCGAGAGGAGGAGCTGCGGCGGCCGGCCATGATAGAATGGATCTCTGTCGGATACGCTCTGATGAATACTCGCGGAGGGGAGAAGGTGTGGTTTCGATCTAAATCCTCGTCCCCTTAAATAGGCGGCTCATTCACGCGGCTAGGGGTGTAAATGTAAAAATGCCCTGACTTTTCGTATTCGTTTGACACATGGAAGACGGCCATTATTGGGCGTAGAAGCCAAGGAGCGCTACATTTACAAGAAACCAGACATTATTCAATAGGTACACGGAATTTGGAGGAGAACCCACCTTGCAATGCCGAAGACAATCTGCGCGCCGGACTCGTCGTCATTGAAGCCTGGTTCGGGGGCTACTGAGGGAGTCCTGGATTAGGGGGTGTCTGGATAGCCGGACTATACCTTCGGCCGGACTCCTGGGCTATGAAGATACAAGATTGAAGACTTTGTCCCGTGTCCGGAAGGGACTTTCCTTGGCGTGGAAGGCAAGCTTGGTGATACGGATATGTAGATATCCTACCATTGTAACCGACTCTGTGTAACCCTAGCCCTCTCTGCTGTCTATATAAACCGGAGGGTTTTAGTCTGTAGGACAACAATCACAACATACAATCATACCATAGGCTAGCTTCTAGGGTTTAGCCTCCTTGATCTCGTGGTAGATCTACTCTTGTACTACCCATATCATCAATATTAATCAAGCAGGAGTAGGGTTTTACCTCCATCGAGAGGGCCCGAACCGGGGTAAAAAAATTGTGTCCCTTGTCTCCTGTTACCATCCGCCTAGACGCACAGTTCGGGACCCCCTACCCGAGATCCGCCGTTTCGACACCGACACCTATATTCATGATCATTGTCTTAGATATCATCATAACTTTGCGCTTCTCTATCAATTGCTCGGCAGTAATTTGTTCACCCACTGTATTATTTGCTATCTTGAGAGAAGCCTCTAGTGAAACCTATGGCCCCCGAGTCTATTTTCCATCATATAAGTTTCCGGTCTACTGTTTTCCATCATATTAGTTTCTGATTTACTATTTTTGCAATCTTTTAATTTCTGATCTATAAACCAAAAATACCAAAAAAAATTACTTTATCGTTTATCTATTTCTATCCGATCTCACCTTTACAAATAATCGTGAAGGGATTGACAACCCCTTCATCGCGTTGGGTGCAAGTTGTTTGATTGTTTGTGCAAGTATTTGGTGATTTGTGCATTGTCTCCTACTAGATTGATACCTTTGTTCTCAAACTGAGGCAAATACTTATCTCTACTTTGCCGCATCACCCTTTCCTCTTCAAGGGAAAAATCAACACAAGCTCAAGAAGTAGCACTTACTAGCAACAAAGTCCCTCTTATCATAACGTTGATTCTTAGACTGTGGGTTATCAAGATCAACAACAGGTTCAATCAACACATCATTATCATTACTAGGTTTAGCATCAACATGAATATCATCATTAACATTATCACTAGGTTCATGCTCATTACCAGATTGTGTCTCAGCATCAGAAATAGAAATATCATTGGGATTCTCAGGTGTGTCTATAACAGGTTCACTAGAAGCATGCAAAGTCCTATTAGTTTTCCTTTTCTTTTTATTAGAAGGACTAGGTGCATCATTACTAATTCTCTGAGAATCTTGCTCAATTCTCATAGGATGACCTTTAGGATACAAAGGTTACTGAGTCATTTTACCATCTCTAGTCATAACTATAACAACATGATCATTGTTCTTACTATTCATCTCATTGAGCAAATCATCTTGTGCCTTAAGTACTTGTTCTACTTGAGTTTTTACCATAGAAGCATGTTTACTAATAAGCTTAAGATCATTAACAGTTCTACACACATAATCACCCAAGCGTTCAAGCAAATATGCATTACGTTTCAATTGTCTACTAACATAAGCATTGAAGTTTTCTTGTTTAACAATGAAGTTATCAGATTCATCCAAGAATTGACTAGCCGACTTATTATCAGGAATATCACCTTGATCAAATCTATAGAGAGAATTTACCTCTACTACCTGTGTCGGAGCATTAAGACCATGTATTTGATACGTCTCCGTCATATCTATAATTTTTGATTGTTTCATGCCAATATTATACAACGTTCACATATTTTTGGCAACTTTTTATGTGATTTATTGGACTAACCTATTGATCCAGTGCCTAGTGCTAGTTCCTGTTTTTGCATGTTTTTTGTTCCATAGAAAATCAATACCAAACGAAGTCCAAATGCGGTAAAAGTTTACGGCGAATTATTTTGGAATATATGTGATTTTTGGGACTTGGAATCAACGCAAACGGAGGCCCATAGTGCCCAAGAGACACCAGGGTGCGCCCCAGGCTCCAGGTGCGTGGTGGTGGGTTGTGATCACCTTGTACGTCAGTTGGGGCTCTACTTCGGGCGCAAGGAAGCTTATGTCCAAGAAAAAATTGTGTTAAAATCTCAGCGTAATCAGAGTTACGTATCTCCGGGAATATAAGAAACGGTTTTTGGCCAGATCTGGGAAACGTGAAACAAAAGAGAACAGAGAGGGGATCCAATCTCGGAGGGGATCCTGCCCCTCCTCTTCCATGGAGGCCATGGACCAGAGGGGGAACTCTCCTCCCATCTAGGGGGGAGGCCAAGGAAGAATAAGAAGGAGGGGGCTCTCTCCCCCTCTCTCCCGGTGGTGCTGGAGTGCCGCCGGGGCCGGGATCACGACGACGATCTACATAAACAATCTTGCTACCGTCAACACCAACTCTCTCCCCCTCTATGCAGTGGTGTAATATCTCTTCCCCCGCTGTAATCTCTACTTAAACATGGTGCTCAACTCCATATATTATTTCCCAACGATCTATGTTATCCTATGATGTTTGAGTAGATTCGTTTTTTCCTATGGGTTAATCATGATCTTGGTTGGTATGATTGTATATTTTATTCATGGTGCTGTCCTACGGTGCCCTCCATCTTGCGCAAACATGGGGGATCCTCACTGTAGGGTGTTGCAATAAGTCCATGGTTCTCTTATGGTGGGTTGCGAGAGTGACAGAAGCTTAAACCCGAGTAGTGGGTTATGGCATATGGGAGTAACGAGGACTTGATACTTAATGCTATGGTTGGGTTTCATGACCTTAATGATCTTTAGTAGTTGCGGCTGCTTGCTAGAGTTCCAACCATAAATTCATATGATCCAAGTAGAGAAAGTATGTTAGCTCATGCCTCTCCCTCATATAAAATTGCAAGATGATTACCGGTACTTGTTATCGATTGCCTAGGGACAAATGACTTTCTTGTTGACAAAATCTATCCAATTTTATTATCTTGCAATTTATTCATAGTTTTATTCTTGGAAAGTACTCGTAGTTTTATTCTTGCAAAATAGTTTCATACTTGTTCTACGTAAAGCAAACGTTAAGTGTGCGTAGAGTTGTATCGGTGGTCGATAGAACTTGAGGGAATATTTGTTCTGCCTTTACCTCCTCATTGGGTTCGACACTCTTATTTATCGAAGAAGGCTACAAACGATCCCCTATAACTTGTGGGTTATCAAGACCTTTTTCCGGCGCTGTTGCTAGGGAGCAATAGCGTGGGGTGAATATTCTCGTGTGTGCTTGTTTGCTTTATCACTAAGTAGTTTTTATTTCATGTCCTAAGTTGTTCTCTATCTTTAGTTATGGATATGGAACATGACATACCAGAAAAAATAGTGGTACTTCCTACTCATGGAGATGGGGAACCTCCTAAAACCCTCGATGCTCGTTATGTGAAAAATATTATGCACTACTTTGATAATCCTGAGAAAACCCCATTCAACTTGATAATGGGAGTAACGTTGGATCAATGTGAATACTTTAGATTATCGCTTAACTCAAAAGGAAAACTGTTATGGAATCAAATTCATATGTTGCATTGGTATGCTTGTGAGCTATGCTTAAGATATGATTATACTTGTTTCTCTAGGATGAAGGCTCCACACCTTCCCTTTTCATGCAAATTTAATGATAATGAAACCTTGGATTCTTATGATAATGGTATATGTGATTACTATGATGTGGAACGAATAGAAGAATTTGTTGCTTTTAAGGGTGCTTATGAAATTGAATCTTTGTTTGAAAAGATTGAAGATTTTAATGATTCAGTTTATAGACCTAAAAAAATTTCTATCCTTAAATATTTCTATGATAATTATAAATTTAATTACGATATTGATGTGTTTATTGAGAAAGTCTCTGCTTCGAAGAAGAGGCTCATATTTTGCAGGAGTCTATGGGAGAAGAAATTGATGAAAGTGTGAGCTCATTGGATGAAAAAGATGATGAGGAGAGCGAAGAACAAAAGGAGGAAGAGAGGATTAGCTACCCGTGCCCACCTTCTAATTAGAGTAAATCTTCAAATCATACATTCTTTGATTTCCCTTCATGCTTACCGAAGGATGAAAGCTATGATAATTGCTATGATCCTGTTGATTCATTTGAAATATCCCTTTTTGATGAACTTGATGCTTGCTATGCTTGTGGCCATGATGCCAATATGAATTAAGCTTATGGAGATGAACCTGCTATTATTCCTTATATTAATAATGAAATTTTTGCTATTGCACCCACACATGACAGTCCTATTATCTATTTGAATTCTCCAAACTACACTATATCGGAGAAGTTTGCACTTATTAAGGATTACATTGATGGGTTGCCTTTTACCATTGCACATGATGATTTTGATGAGTATAATATGCATGTCCTTGGTGCTCATACTTGCAATTATTATGAGAGAGGAACTATATCTCCGCCTCTCTATGTTTCCAACACGATAAAATTGCAAGAAACTGCTTATGCTATGTATTGGCCTTTACTTGATGTGCATGAATTGTTCTTTTATGACATGTCGGTGCATAGGAAGAGAGTTAGACTTTGTAATTGCATGATATATGTTGTTTTGTGCACACTACTAAATGCCAAATCATTGCTAATTTAAAATTGGCTTTGATATACCTTGGGATCCGGGTGGATCCATTACTTGAGCACTTTATGCCTAGCTTAATGGCTTTAAAGTAAGCGCTGCCAGGGAGACAACCCGGAAGTTTTAGAGAGTCATTTATTTCTTTTGAGAGCTTTTATATATAGAGGGAACCTAAAAACTTTTTCAAAAATAGAAGGGATTGAAAGGTGATGCATTGGAGAAGTGAGGGTCGACCTTGAACACTTGTGTTCATGCTCATGGAAACAATGCAGAATTTTCATGAAGATTCTCACAAAAATAATTATCCCCTTGTACCAATCCATTGTATTATAAAAATAATGTGCCAAGTTTTGCCTTTAGGATGAGTAGATTGCTTGTTGGTATGTGCGGTGCAAAAACAGAAACTTTGGCTGTAGCTCGTGAATTTTCATTTTTTTACTAGAACGTCGAAAGCTTATGAAACTTTTTGCAAAGTCTCTCTATACAAATTATTTATTTTGTCCTATTGTTTCAGAATTTTTGGAGTACCAGAAGTATGCTAGATGTTCAGATTGCTACAGATTGTCCTGTTTAAGACAGATTCTATTTTTGATGCATTGTTTTGCTTGTTTTGATGAAACTATCGATTCTATCGGTGGTATAAGCCATGGAAAAGTTATATTACAGTAGCTACAATGCAAAAACAAAATATGAATTGGTTTTCAACATTACTTATAGTAATGCTTTGCTTTATTATGCTAACGGATCTTACCGAGCTTTCTGTTGAGTTTTGTGTGGATGAAGTGATCAAAGATCGAGGAGGTCTCGATATGAGGAGAAGGAGGAGAGGCAAGAGCTCAATCTTGGGGATGCCCAAGGCAACCCAAGTAAATATTCAAGGAGACTCAAGTGTCTAAGCTTGGGGATGCCCCAGAAGGCATCCCATCTTTCTTCAACAAGTATCGGTATGTTTTTGTTCTTGTTTTGTTCAGGTGATATGTGTGAATCTTGGAGTGTCTTTTTTGTTTATTTTTCATTTTTGTTTATGCACCATGATGGTATGAGATAGTCCATGGTTGATTTATAGAATGCTCATTGCACTTCACTTATATCTTTTGAGTGTGGCTTTATAGAATGCTTCATGTGCTTCACTTATATCATTTGAAGTTAGGATTGCCTGTTTCTCTTCACATAGAAACCCGTTATTTGTAGAATGCTCTTTTGCCTCACTTATACTTATTAGAGCATGGTCTTTTGTAGAAAGAATTAAACTCTCATGCTTCACTTATATCTATTTAGAGAGACAACAGGAATTGGTCATTTGCATGGTTAGTCATAAAATCCTACATAAAACTTATGGATCACTGAATATGATATGTTTGATTCCTTGCAATAGTTTTGCGATATAGAGATGAAATATGTGGGAGGTACTAGTAAACGGTTGTGGTTATTAAGAATACTGGTGTTAAGGTTTGTGATTCCCGAAGCATGCACGTATAGTCTCTCGTTATGCTATGAAGTTGGAGCATGATTTATTATTGATTGTCTTCCTTATGAGTGGCGGTCGGGGACGAGCGATGGTCTTTTCCTACCAATCTATCCCCCTAGGGGCATGCATAGTAGTACTTTGCTTCGAGGGCTAATAAACTTTTGCAATAAGTATATGAGTTCTTTATGAGTAATGTGAGTCCATGGATTATACGCACTCTTACCTTTCTGAAATTTGCTAGCCTCTATGGTACCGTGCATTGCCCTTTCATACATTGAGAGTCGGTGCAAACTTCGCAGGTGCATCCAAACCCCATGATATGATACGCTCTATCACGCATAAGCCTTATTATATCTTCCTCAAAACAGCCACCATATCTACCTATTATGCCCCTTCCATAGCCATTCTGAGATATATTGCCACGCAACTTCCACCGCTTCCGTTCTGATGACCTAAGCATTCATTGTCATATCGCTTTGCATGATCGTAAGAAATCTAGAATGATATATCCATGGCTTCTCCGTTCTTTGATATGCTAGATAATTCCACATCCTGGTACACTACCAGAGGCATTCATATAGAGTCATATTTTGTTATAGGTATCTGATGTCGCTTGAAGCTATGTTGGTATTTCCCCAAAGAGGAAGGGATGATGCAGCACAGTGGCGGAAGGTATTTCCCTCAGATATGAAACCAAGGTTATTGAACCAGTAGGAGAACCAAGCAACACAACGTAAACATCCCCTCCACACAGATAACAAATCCTCGCAACCTAACGTGTTAAAGGGGTTGTCAATCCCTTTCGGGTAACGGTGCCAGAAATTGGTGCGTGACGGGAGAAAGTTGTAATAGATTGAATAAATATATCACAAATAAAATAAAGTGAAGAAAAGTATTTTTGGGTTTTTGGTTTAGTAGATCTGAAAATAAAAGCAAATAAAAATAGATCGCAAAGGCAAATAAATGAGAAAGAAGACCCGGGGGCCGTAGGTTTCACTAGTGGCTTCTCTCGAGAAAAATAACAAACGGTGGGTAAGCAAATTACTTTTGGGCAATTGATAGAACCTCAAATAATTATGACGATATCCAGGCAATGATCATTATATAGGCATCATGTCCAAGATTAGTAGACCGACTCCTGCCTGCATCTACTACTATTACTCCACACATCGACCGCTATCCAGCATGCATCTAGTGTATTAAGTTCATGGAGAAATGGAGTAATGCAATAAGAACGATGACATGATGTAGACAAGATCTATCTATGTAGAGATAGACCCCATCATTTTATCCTTATTAGCAATGATACATATGTGTCGTTTCCCTTTGTGTCACTGGGATTAAGAACCATAAGATCGAACCCACTACAAAGCACCTCTTCCCATTACATGATAAATAGATCAAGTTGGCCAAACAAAACCCAAATATCGGAGAAGAAATACGAGGCTATAAGTAATCATGCATATAAGAGATCAAAGAAACTCAAATAACTTTCATGGATATAAAAAGGTAGATCTAATCATAAACTCAAAGTTCATCGGATCCCAACAAACACACCGCAAAAGAGTTACAACATATGGATCTCCAAGAGACCATTGTATTGAGGATCAAGAGAGAGAGATGAAGCCATCTAGATACTAACTACGGACCCGAAGGTCTACAAAGAACTACTCACGCATCATCGGAGAGGCACCAATGGAGGTGGTGAACCCCATCCGAGATGGTGTCTAGATTGGATCAGGTGGTTCTGGACTCTGCGGTGGCTGGATGAATATTTTGTCGACTTCCCTAGGGTTCTGGGATTTTGGGGGTATTTATAGAGCAAAGAGGCGGTCTGGGGGGCACCTGAGGTGGGCACAACCCACCAGGGCGCGCCAGGGCCTCCTGGCGCGCCCTGGTGGGTTGTGCCTCCCTCGGGGCACCCCCCAGGCGCAGCCAAGGCCCGTTGTGTTCCTTTTGTCCCATAAAAATTCTCTATAAAGTTTCATGGCATTTGGACTCCGTCTGATATTTATTTTCTCCGATGTAAAAACACGGAAAAATAGGAATTGGCACTTGGCACTATGTCAATAGGTTAGTACCAAAAAATGATATAGAATGACTATAAAATAATTATAAAACATCCAAGATTGATAATATAACAGCATGGAACAATCAAAAATTATAGATAACTTGGAGACATATCAGCATCCCCAAGCTTAACTTCTACTCGTCCTCGAGTAGGTAAGTGATGAAAATAGAATTTTTGATGTGGAATGCTACCTGTCGGTGTCAAAACCGGCGGATCTCGGGTAGGGGGTCCCGAACTGTGCGTCTAATGCAGATGGTAACAGGAGGCAGGGGACACGATGTTTTACCCAGGTTTGGGCCCTCTTGATGGAGGTAAAACCCTATGTCCTGCTTGATTATTATTGATAATATGAGTAGTACAAGAGATGATCTACCAAGAGATCGGAGAGGCTAAACCCTAGAAGCTAGCCTATGGTATGATTGTATGTTGTCCTACGGACTAAAACCCTCTGGTTTATATAGACACCGGAGGGGGCTAGTGTTACACGAGGTCGGTTACAAAGGAGGAGATATACATATCCATATTGCCTAGCTTGCCTTCCATGCCAAGTAGAGTCCCATCTAGACACGGGACGAAGTCTTCAATCTTGTATCTTCATAGTCTAATAGTCTGGCCAAAGGATATAATCCGGCTGTCCGGATACCCCCTAATCCAGGACTCTCTCAGTAGCCCCTGAACCAGGCTTCAATGACGATGAGTTCGGCGCGCAGTGTTGTCTTCGGCATTGCAAGGCGGGTTCCTCGTCCGAATACACCACGGAAGAATTTGATTACAAGGATAGTGTCCCGCCCTGCAAAATAAGTTCCACATACCACCGTAGAGATAATAATATAACCACAAATCTAATCTGCTGACATGTTTTGGCAGCATGACATCACGCTACGGCCCGGTAATTATTTGAACCGTTTTTCTTTAACCAGCCCCGCACATAACGCGAGGCGGTTTCTTGACATGTCTTGTCAAAGTAGGGATCGTGTTCCCCTTATTACGGGATTCTCATCAATACGGACGTGGGTAACCCAACCGCGCCATCAATTACGGCGCTTGGGGGATAAGCGAGTTTTACCAGGCTAGTGGGGGCGCATAGTTTAGTCCGCCCTTATAAAGGGATAAGATCTCACCTTTTTCTACCCACGCCTTCTTCCTCCTTGCTTGTCCATTCTCGCGCACTCGAGCTCCAGCGCCCAAGTCCGCATCCTTCTCCTCAACTCTCAAACATGTCCGGAGCGGGAGGCAAGTGGATGGCCTCCTCCGTCACAGAGGGGCACATCAAAAAGTTACATGGAGCCAGATACTTAGCTTCGGATATCGCGCATCGGCTGCCAGCCGCGGGGCAGATCGTCCCTACCCCGGAACCTCACGAAAGGGTGGTTTTCCTCCCCCACTTTGTCCGCGGACTGGGGTTTCCCCTCCATCCATTCGTCCGCGGCCTCATGTTCTATTATGGGCTGGACTTTCATGATCTGGCCCCGAATTTTATCCTCAACATCTCAGCGTTCATCGTCGTGTGCGAGGCTTTTCTCCGCATCCGACCCCACTTCGGCCTATGGCTGAAGACCTTCAATATCAAGCCGAAGGTAGTAGGCGGCCAGCAAGTAGAATGCGGCGGAGCCATGGTGGGAAAAATGCCCAACGTTACATGGCTCGAGGGCTCCTTCATGGAGACCGTAAAGGGGTGGCAATCGGGGTGGTTCTACATCACTGAGCCGCGCGACACCAACTGGGTGGCGGCCCCCGAGTTTCGATCCGGAGTCCCCACGCGGCTCACTTCCTGGAAGGAGAAGGGCCTGTCTTGGGGCTCTTCGGTGGAGATGGACGGACTACAGAAGTGTATCCAGAACATGACAAGCAAGAAACTTAAGCTTGTCAACATAGTCCAGGTCATGCTCTTCCGCCGGATCCTCCCGTGTCAACAATGGGCTTTCAACTTATGGGAGTTTGACCCGGCCCAGCACCAGACTCTATGTGAGCTCTTCAACACGACGCATAAGGACGTCTGGAAGGTGCTGTTCAAGGACGCCGAGGTCCCTCCTTCTCTTACCGAGGACCGCGGGTTAAGCGCGAAGCGCTTTGCGAATCTGGTAAGTTCTGTACATCTGGCAGGGTATTTATTTCCCATAGATTAACCATGTGCGGGGTCTAAGCTCCCATGCCTTTCACAGGACTGGGTGGAGACATCGGAGCAGATTAACCGTCTGACCCCACTGCCTGAAGACCCTGCGGACGCTCTCCTGACGAAGATGCGAACTCCGGCTCCTTACGAGGTGCAGGAGAAGACCAAGAAGAAGGCCAATGGAAACCGAAAGAGTTCCCGGCGTCAGGTGGTATCGGACTCATTGTCCGGTAACTCCGAGACGCACTCCTCCCAGGAAAACGAGGAGAAGGAAGACGAAGACTCTCCCCCTCCAGCCGGGGGAGACAAGAAAAGGAAGGTCGCCCCACCGGGGAGGCCGAAGGGTCCAAGAAGGGAAGGACTCTCCTTCCAGACTGTTCCACCACCGCAGCTGACGGCGAAGACGAGTGGCTGCTCAGGGCCAAGCCCCTGGCGAAGTCGTAAGTATTCGGATACCAGAGTAACTCATAGCATACTTTTGTTGCACTTCTTGTCCTAACGTCGAATATGATTATGCAGTCCGCCCCAAGCCCGTATCAATGTATCATCGTCGGACGGTTCCTTGGACTCGTTAGACATGGCCGAGGTATTGTCTCAAGGGGCACTGAGACGGGGGGAGACAGTCCTAGAGGCACCTCAAGGCGACCTTCCGGACTCCAGGAGCAAAGGAGCAAGGCTCCCGGGGGCTCCGAGTTCGGCTCTCAGCCAAACACCGCACCGGAACCTCCAGTGGTTCCGGACTCGGGCAGGCGGCCCCCTTCCAAAAGGGGCAAGACGCCCGTGCCGGTGACCTTTGTCCATCCAGAGGCACCGGACAACCTGCTGGGAGCGCTTCACGGCGCTTCCATTGACAAAGAGCACCGCACTATTATGAGTGCGGTGATCAAGAAGGTTCAGTCCGCCAAGAGCGGACTGACTGAAGCCTGTGCCAGCCTTCTAACAGGCTTTGAGGTAAGTATTTAAAATATAGGAAAATATTACCGCATAGACAGTAGCCCCTAATGCTCTGTTTGGTGTTCACAAAGAAAAGCCGAATAGAGGATCAAATAATATCTACAAGAGTCTAATATAAGTATGTCTATATGCGTATGCAGGCTTCGCTGCTGACCTCTGCCGCACTGACTGCGGAGGTCGCCGCATTGAAGCAGGAACTCGAGGGGTCCGAGAAAGAGCTCGGCCTTGCCAAGAGGTAGCTCGAGGAGAACAAAGGTAAGTAATACCTTGTCTATATATAAAAGAAAATGTGGTTGCGAAATGACAGGATCATTTTGAATGTGCCGGGGGCCATGACCGAAGTGGCGACCCTGAAGCAAGCGCTGTCCGAGGCCGAAAACAAAGTGGCCCAGGAGCGCACTAAGCGGGAAAAGCAAGAGGCATGGGTGGGCGAGGTGCAGCAAGAGCTCCAGGCTCTCGTGAAGAAGCACGAGGCTTTGGAGCTTGACTCGAAGACGCGAGAGTCCGAGCTTGCCGCGGCCCTCGAGAGCACAAAGCATGCCAAGGCCGAAGCCCGAAAGGCCCTCCATGAGATTGAGGCGATGAGGAGGATAGAGGCGGGTAAGGCATTCAATATGCAAAGCAAGCATGTGAAAGTAAATTACTTGTTACTTACCTGAGTCCGGAGCTCTCCAGGAGCATTCGCAGATTTTCCCCGTAGCATGTCGGATGCCGCGAAATTTTACCAGGCCGAGGAGGGAAGGTCGACGGAGAAGCTATTCTGGTCTCAGTATACTGGGACCGAACAACCGATGCCTATGAGCGAGCAGCTGAAGCAACTGGTCGAGCTGCACAAGGCGGCCGAACAGGCCATGAGGGGTCTTATAGTCCGGATGTGGCCTGGCGACTCCCTTCCCAACAGCTACTTCGGCCTGGTGAGGTGGCTTGTGGATGCCTGCCCATGGCTGGAAGCCATAAAGCGGTCCGTCTGCATCAAAGGTGCACGCCGGGCCTTTGCCCGTGCAAAGGTGCACTAGGCCAAGATGGACGCCGAGAAGCTGGTGAAGGAGGGGTCGCTGCAAGGCAAGGAGCATTGCCACCCTGAGATGTATTATGAGGGTGTCCTGAAGGGTGCCCGTCTTGTGGCGGATGAGTGTGCAAAGGATGTAATTTTTGAATAAACTTGCTCGTGTGATCCTGTATTATGAAAACTTGTTCATATGTGCTATGCAACGCTTGTTTGAATTTAAAATATTACCTTCTGTTCGGCTATTTATCAAATCTGAGAGATGGCCAGTCATCAACTTTTGCCCCCATGCCACGAGTGCTGGGGTGTTCGGGATAAACCTGAGCACTCTTTTTCCCATTATTGGGTCCTTCGAGGGAGGTGCTCAGCACAGCGAACAAGGCAACCGGACTATAATGCTTTATCACTCTCACTTAGCCATAGAATTCTACAATTTTAAATTTTGGCGAAGCCCCTAGTATTCGGAAGGCCGAATTCGGGGCGCTACGCACGCCTTAAGTCGGACAAAGCCGACTCCTCACTCTAAGCGGCATAACTCTTTAGGGACACTACAAAAAAAGACACATCCGTGACATTTTGGGCCGAACAAAATTTTTTTGTCATACACATGACACTTCTATGACGATAATTGTGACAAAACTCGGTATCATCATAGATGTGGTGGGATCCTACTTCTATGACAAAAAATCATGACAGAAAATGGGCTTTTCGTCCTGGGCGGGCCGGAGACGCAGCCGCATGACATTCTTTGGGCCGTCCATGACGGAAAAAACCGTGGTAGAAGCGAGGGGGAGGAAAATTTCGGTGAGTTCCCGGTTACGGTGGGAGGTCGGGGGCCGAGCGATGCGCGTTTCTCTCGTACACGTACGCGCGTGTGTGCGAGGCATTGGCTCTAACTGAACCCGAGCGAGCCGTTGGGCTCTAACTGAACCCGAGCGATTGCACTGCAGGCTACGCGTTACTGAACCTGAGCGATCGATCGATGGATGTTAACTGAACCCGATCAAGCGATTCCTTCGCTACAGCTGCTAACTAAAGCCGATCGATGCTGCCTCTGGGATGAACAGTGAGCGTTTCCTGGGGGGGTTGGATGAACAGTGAGCGGTGGCGTTGCCTCTGGATGAATAGGATCTCGTGGTGTGGTGGAGGGCTGGATGAATAGTAGATGGTGGAGGGGTGCCCGTGGAGGGGTGGTTGAACAGGACCCCGTGGTGTGGAGGGCTGGATGAACAGTAGACGATGGAGGGGTGCCCGTGGAGGGGTGGTTGAACAGGACCCCGTGGTGTGGAGGGCTGGATGAACAGTAGATGGTGGAGGGGTGGTTGAACAGTAGCCGGTGGAGTAGCGCGTGGTGGAGGCTGGATGAACAGGAGCCCATGGAGGCTGGAGGAGGTCGACGGTAGCCCGTGGAGGCTGGAGGAGGTCGACGGTGGAGATGAACAGTATCCCGTGGAGTCCCGTTCTACGGTACGCCACACCCCTCCCGATGAACAGGACCCCCGTTTCGATCGTAGGATCTCCGTTTCGTCCGTTTTGCGGTACGACACACCCCTCCCGATCAACAGGACCCCCGTTTCAACCGTAGGAGGTCCGTTTCGTCCGTTTTGCGGTACGCCACACCCCCTGATCAACAAGACCCCCGTTTCGACTGTAGGAGGTCCGTTTCCTCCGTTTTGCGATACGCTAGACCCCTCCCGATCAACAGGACCCCGTTCAGGCCTCGTTTCCATCGCATGTTCCGTCCAAGCCCTCCCGATGAACACGACCACGCATTCCGTTCCGACCTAGCCAGTTGGCTCCCACGCGTTCCGTTGCCTCCCGATGAACATGACGCATTTCGTTGCCTCCCGATGAACACGACGCATTCCGCTGCCTCCCCATGAACACGACGACGACGTTGTTTCTCCGTTCCGACCCAGCCATGTACACAAGCCCTAGCCGTAAGTATGCGCGAGTAGGCCTTCGAGACCCTGCCCGTATGTACGTATGTGGCCGTATTTTCTTTCTTGCACCCTGGCCGCTGTACATACGTGTCCATGCTACGTGCGCGCCTCTACTATGACACGTGCACGCCTCTACTACGACATGTGCGCGCCTCTACATCGACCAGTATATATGTACGTACATATTCGCGACCAGAATGACAACGCTACATACGCTTTGAACAAGTGGGTCCCGACTGTCAGGCACTTCCTTCCATGCGAAGATGTAGCTGGTGGGTCCCAGCAGTCAGGGGGGCTAATTGCTACATCTTGAGCTTGCGTTGGTTTTCCCCGAAGAGGAAGGGATGATGCATCAGAGTAGCATAAGTATTTCCCTCGGTTTTTCAGAACCAAGGTATCAATCCAGTAGGAGGCCACGCTCAAGTCCCTCGTACCTGCACAAATGATAGCTACTCGCAACCAACGCGATTAGGGGTTTTCAATCCCTTCACGGTCACTTACGAGAGTGAGATCTGATAGATATAATATTTTTGGTATAAAGATGCAAAGTAAAAAGTAAAGGCAAAGTAAAAAAGCAAAGCAAGATTAAAGTGATGGAGATTGATATGATGAGAATAGACCTGGGGGCCATAGGTTTCACTAGTGGCTTCTCTCAAGATCATAAGTATTCTACGGTGGATGAACAAATTATTGTTGAGCAATTGACAGAATTGAGCATAGTTATGAGAATATCTAGGCATGATCATGTATATAGGCATCACGTCCGTGACAAGTAGACCAAAACGATTCTATATCTACTACTATTACTCCACTCATCGACCGCTATCCAGCACGCATCTAGAGTATTAAGTTAAAAACAGAGTAACACCTTAAGCAAGATGACATGATGTAGAGAGATAAATTCATGCAATATGAAATAAACCCCATCTTGTTATCCTCGATGGCAACGATGCAATACGTGCCTTGCTGCCCCTTTTGTCACTGGGAAAGGACACCGCAAGATCGAACCCAAAGCTAAGCACTTCTCCCATGGCAAGAACTACCAATCTAGTTGGCCAAACCAAACGGATAATTCGAAGAGACTTGCAAAGATAACCAATCATAGATAAAAGAATTCAGAGAAGATTCAAATATTATTCATAGATAGACTTGATCATAAACCCACAATTCATCGGTCTGAACAAACACATCGCAAAAAAAAATATTACATCGAATAGATCTCCACAAGAGAGGGGGAGAACTTTGTATTGAGATTCAAAGAGAGAGAAGAAGCCATCTAGCTACTAACTATGGACCCGAAGGTCTGAGGTAAACTACTCACACTTCATCGGAGGGGCTAGGATGATGTAGAAGCCCTCCGTGATGACGGCCCTCTTCCGACGGAGCTCTGGAACAGGCCCCAAGATGGGATCTCGTGGATACAGAAAGTTGCGGCGGTGGAATTAGGTTTTTGGCTCATGTTTTGATCGTTTGGCGGTATGTATGTATATATAGGAGGAAGGAGTATGTCGGTGGAGCACCGAGGGGCCCACGAGGCAGGGGGGCGCGCCCTAGGGGGGGGGGCACCCTCGTGACCTCCTCTTTGACTCCTTGGAGTAGGGTCCAAGTCTCCTGGATCACGTTCGGTGAGAAAATCACGTTCCCGGAGGTTTTATTTCGTTTGGACTCCGTTTGATATTCTGTTTCTCCGAAACACTGAAATAGGCAAAAACAACAATTCTGGGCTAGGCCTCCGGTTAATAGGTTAGTCCCAAAAATAATATAAAAGTGGAAAATAAAGCCCAGTATAGTCCAAAATAGTAGATAATATAGCATGGAGCAATCAAAAATTATAGATACATTGGAGACGTATCACGAATCATTTTGTTTTTTTGCCCGGACGCACTTCCTTGCGTGCGAAGGTGTAGCTGGTGGGTCCCAGCAGTCAGGGGGAAACATTTTTTTCGCAAAATACGGTGGCCCATCCGGTGGGTCCCCGCTGTCAGGTGGAGGAATAATTATTTTGCACGTAATAAGGAGGCACTTCCTTGCTGCGGCCGTGGACCCAGCTATCAGCCTCTCCACGTACATTCCACGTCCGATTGAAGCTGTTCCTTGACCACGTTGGCCACGCCGCGCCGAGAGCACCAGGGCGGTAGACGACGGCGAGGCCTAGGAAGGGGACGACGCGGAGCCGGGGAAGATGCGGCAGTGGATGCCCACATGTAGAGGAGTACGAGGGTTCACTGGTTCGCTGCGGTGTGAGGCTGCCATCGCCGCAGAATAACAGGGGGTGTGGGTGAGTAGAGGGATGGCCTGGCCAGTGATGGGACTAGTAGGGGGCGGTGAGGCCTCCGTCGCATCGCATACGGCCACGGGAGGCAGGAGCATGAGGGACGACTGGCGCTGGTTTGGGCGGCTAGAGCAAGAAGACCAGAGGTTGAAGAAGCACTTTGGCCGTTGGATGGACATCGTACGGTCACTTGAGCTAGAATCGTGCATATATTGACTAACTTGACAAAGCCCTCCGTCCCCATCAACTTAGTAGGCCCACAAGTCTACCTGCCACTATACTGGGTCCCGGCTAACTAGGGGAGTATTCATTTTTTTGTGCGTAATAAGGAGGCACTTCCTTGCGTGCGAAGATATAGCTGGTGGGTCCGAGCTGTCCGCGGCAGTAACGTTTTTTTCGTGAAATACAAAGGCCCTTTTAGTGGGTCCCTGATGTCAGGTGGAGGAATCATTATTTTGCACGTAATAAGGAGGCATTTCCTTGCGTGCGGCCGTGGACCCAGTTTTCGGCCTCTCCATGTACAGTCCACTTCAGATGCATGTCGGTCGTTGACCATGTTGACCAGGCCGCGCCGAGAGCACCAGGGCGGTGGATGTCGGCGAGCCCTAGGAAGGAAACGGCACGGAGGCAGGGAAGACTTGGCAGTTGTTTCCCACACGGAGGGGAGTACAACTGTACGAGGGTTTACGGGTTTGTTTGCCGTCGCCGGAGAATAACAGCAGGTGTGGGTGAGTAGAGGGATGGCTAGGCCAGCGATGGGAGTACGGTGGGGCGGTGAGGCCTGCGCGGTAGCACAGCCGGCCACGGGGAAGAGGGAACAGGCAGTCCTCCCACCGGCGCTTGTTTGAGCGGCTGGAGCAGGAAGAGCAGAGATTGAAGAAGCACGACGACTGTTCGATGGACATCCAACAGTCACTGCTTGTGCGTCAACCTTTTTTTAGGAAAGCCTCAAATCTGTGGAAAACAACATAGAGCCCATTTGCTAATTCTTAAGGTTTTTTTGGAGCCATATTCTTTTTGTTAGCATTACAGCCCATATTGTGGCCACGGTTAAAAAATTATACGAAATTTTGCATATTTTGGTGCGGTCCGAACTGTTTTTAATCCTGAAATTATGACTCGCATTCAAACTGATTTTAAAAATAAATGTATATCAATATAAAATCCAAAAAATTGTCCATGCATAAAAATTAATGTAATTTAAAATCTCGAAATGAAAAAAAAGATATTTGAAACTAATTGCCGGGTTGATGTGTTTTAAATATGTACAGCCCATTTCTCATTACTGATGGGCCATTTTCTCGGCCAGCCGAACGAAAGCTCTCCTCGTCTTGAAAGATTTGCAGCCCAACAAGCCTAACAAAGCGACTTACTTGGCAAATCACAAAAAAACTAGGATGTGGTCGTGGACCCAACTGTCAGTCCATTTGTTTTTTAGTCCATTTGGTGGGCTGGGTGAAACAATGATGTAGCATCTATAGCCTGTTTAAATCCAATTTGCATTTTTCTTGAAATCCACGGACTTGCTGGGCTGGGTGAAAATATCATGTTGGGCTAGACGGAGAAATGTTATAAAAACATAAACACATGATTGCACGTCAGTAAAATCTTTGCAAGCTTATGTACGCAATCACTAGGAGTTAACTTGCCAAGTTATATATAAACAATTATTATTATTATTTTGTAAGAAATTTCAACTTACAAAATAAAATATCATTTTAATTTGATGAGTTAATAGTACATCAGGTATTATTATTTTTTAGGCTAGACATGGGACAGTTGAGTTGGTTCTAGGGGAAAGTACTGGGAGAAACTCAGTTTACATCAAAAAAGAAAGTGGGAGAAAATTCAGAGACCTGTTGGGTCCACATGAGGAGGAGAATATGTTGGGAGGGAGGAGATTCAAAGCACGGCAGCCGAGTGAACTAGTTTTTTTACGGACAAGTGAACTAGTTTAGATACATAAGCAAATAGCCACTAAAAAAGAAATCAGGTTAATGGGTTCTTAAAAGAAATATTTCGGACAAAACAGATAATTACGACACATAGGCTAATGCATGAAACACTCAGATGATAAAGGTGCTTATAAACAGATAAAGTACAACATCTAGACCCTCCTGGCACGCTTGATCATGACGTTGCGGCTGTCCGTTTACTCGTCGATTACAGGAAGCAGACACGCCCTCATGTCCAAGATCTGCCTGCACATGTCGTAGCATGCGTATGCGTCCTTGGCCGCGTAGGTTATGTAGGCTAGATTCAGAGGTACGTCCCACGTGTTTAGGTCGTCTTCTTTCATGTTGGCGTATCAGGGGTCGATGATGGTCTCAGCGAGGTCAACCACAGAGTCCTTCTCCTTCCCGTTGCTGATGATCTTGTATTGCTTTTGGATGTCGGCAAGCTTGTTGCACCAGATGGTCGAATCATCGCGTTCTTCCTTCTCCCCACCGTAGCAAAGGTGCAGTCGGCGCTACCAATGAAACGGGTGAATGCTCCAGAACCTAGTGCAACCATAGGACTAAGGCGAGGCAAAGCTTCACTGAGTCTGTATCGTTGGTGTACATCACATTCAACTTGGTGCAGCCATAGGACTGAATGGCGAACTCAAAGGGGAACTCCTTGCTGAAGTCCATATCCAGCAGGCTCACCCCTCGGATCGCCATTGGAGTCTCTTCGAGTGAACGAGTGTGTAGGCGGTGGCAGCAGTTCGTTTTTCAGCTCTTGGGGAACTGGATTCAACAGTAAGCTGAGTGTGTACAGGCGACAACAGTTACTACCCCTCCCTCGTTCGCTGCATGCCCGGCAGAAGATGCACCCTCGGCCACACGTCGGTTCACGAGCGGGTCTGTATTGGTACTGTAATAACAGGAGTTAGTTGTCACTTTACTTAAATTCAATTAGCTTTAATAGAAATTTGTACTTAAAAGAAGTAATGCATTCGCTCGTTCTATCAGTGCCACAGGATCAACATGCACAACCATTAGAATTATTATTCTCAGGATGCACACGATCAGCACATTTGTCGCACTTTCACAAAGATAATACTACCAAGTTTGAACTGTTTGTTATGGTTGTTTTCCTCTGCATCATCATGTCATGTTTCCCAGCTTGCAAGATTCAGAACCAACAAATAAGATCCAAATAATAAGTACAACAAAGATGCCTACACATCTCATTGATTCCCAGCTTGCAAGATTCAGAACCAACAAATAAGATCCAAATACTAAGTACAACAAAGATGCCTACACATCTCACTGATTCCCAGCTTGCAAGATTCAGAACCAACCCATTAGAGCCTTTTGATAAAGTGAATATCAGGATTAAATCCATCTTGGCTAGCCATGTCATACAATCGAAGAACTTGGCGAATGCTCTTGACCGTCACAACATCTGTAGTTGAGTATTCATGTTTGCACAGCACAAACAAGGAGACAGGAGAGCATGATTTCGCTTTAATAGCGGCCTCCTTGAACTCAACCTCCATCTCTACTTGGATGAGGTCTTCCTGGAGTTCCATGATTCAATTCATGCGCCTTTATCTGCAGTTCACGTGAAATGAAGCAAAGATTGCATCATTCAGCTAGCAAGAAGTACTTGCTCTTGTGAGCTGGCAGGTTCTTCTTTAGTAGTTGCACTAAAATTGAGGAACATTAAGGTTGGATGTCCGGCTCATGTAAGGTGCAACTATAATTTTCTTATCCTTTTGTGCAGTTCCACTAAAATAAAGTGCCATTGTGGTGATAGTGACGGCTCCATCTTACAAAGGCTAATAAAATGTTGCACAAGATTACCAGCAGAACTTGACGGAGATTTTGGAAACTCCAATCACCATTTTGTGCACTTCCACCAAAATTGAGAGATGTTGCCCACGTGACATTTTAGTTGAACTGCACAAGACACTCACTCCAAAAAAAGTGTTTTGCGCAGTTCACCAAAAGGTCACAATAGCAACAAGGTGAAATGGATATCCCTATCTGCACAAAAAGATAGAAAGTAAATAGTTTCTGGTGAATAAGAATATACGAAACATATACAAAATGAAAAGAAGCATCTTAATTATGTTCATGGCAATCACGCAAGGACAGTAGAAATTTTAAAACGTCAGCAATGCTTCATGTCACCAGAAGCATTACAATCAACAATGAGATTCCTCAAATATGGGATTACTTTAATGGTGGCATTGCTTGTTTACCAGACACAGTAAATCAACAGCAGCTAAAGAGTTGGTTTAAGGGCATGGGACCGTGGGGACACCAGGACACTCAGCAGCGTAAAGGAGCAACTTACTTATCATACTTGGGAAAACAGCAGGAGTGCCATTGTACTATGTGAGGGCAGCAAATCTAATCTTGGAGACCTTTTACTATGTGAGGGCAGAAAATCTAATCCTGGAGACCTTTTACTATGTGAGGGCAGCAAATCTAATCCTGGAGACCTTTTACTATGTGAGGGCGGCAAATATAATCCTGAGACCTTTTACTATGTGAGGGCAGCAAATCTAATCCTGGAGACCTTTTACTATGTGATGGCAGCAAATCTAATCCTGGACATACTCTATTGACTTGTCCACCAGCCGCCAGTTTCTATCCTTTTTTCAACCAATAATAGATATGTTCCTTATCTAGTTTGTACTGCGTTTTCCCATTATTTCCCTTTTCAACCAAGAGACTGGTTGGGTATCCCGTCTCTACTACTTTCACCATATTATTTCCTCTTTGAATCAAGTCCTAGATTCATGCTACAACTTTCCCCCTTTCTTCATTGTTTGAACAAAGCCCTAGATTCGAATGCATGAAGTAGCTTTACCTCTAATAATACTAAAAATTTAGGTGGCTTTGGAAGAGCTGATGGGAGTAGAAAAAGATGCACATGCAGACACATGGGGAGCTGAGGCAGTAGAGCAAGGCCGCTTTTGAAGAACTTATACCTGAGGGTCGCCGGGATGTCGGCGGTGGCAGGTTGGATCTGCGGACAATACGGCAGGGAGGAAGAAGGGTCAGAGGACCTCCCAAGCCGGCCATGTGTCGGAGAGAACGGCACGGGCAGAGGATCGGGCCCCTCCGGCAGTTGTGGGTTTCCTCCCTCGGCGACGATGACCGCGTGAATGATGCACCTTTTAGTCCTCTACACACACCGGCCGAAGGGATCCGGCCGGATCTGTGACCAGCGGTGAGCAGAGAGAAAATGTCGCTACCGCTGTCTTGTTTATATCTGGAGAGGATGAGAGAATGAAGAGAGAAACCCTAGTAAAGCAAGCGCTGAGGCCCCTGTGTCCATATATAGTGGAGTGATTATCTTTTTTTTCTCCACAACAAGCGTTTCAATTTGTGTATGTGGCATTAAAGAAAAGAAACTCTCTATTTAAGGTGACTACTGTACGACTCCTACTTACTACTAGTAGTACTACAGTATTGTTCACTTGTGCTCCCCGCCCCTCCATTCATTGAAGAACCCCACGAGTGAATAAACATACAGTAAGTATTGTGTTTATATAGAACGAACAAGCTTGAACTATTTTCCGTAGTTAAAAGTTGAGGGCGGGGCTTTTCCCGGGTAGTACGCGCGGAAGTTTTCGGGTAGGGCTAGAAGACTATTTTAATTTTTAAAAAAAACTTTGAGATGGCCACATAGCATGGAGCCGACCCCAGCGATTTTAAGCTTACAGGCACGGTACACGCTATCCTAGACTACTATACACATGAAACTGCCACACGAGCGTCCGGGCTGTGCTTGGCTCTTCGCCTCTTTGGGAAGTCGACCAATGATGGAATACTACTGCACTGGAGGAGTACTACAGTACGCTTCTGGCCATCTGACACGGATTGAACTACTGCATGTCCACCGCGTGCGGGAGGGAGAGCGTGTAGCGAAAGCTTCTCCTAGTCTTGCCAGCCACCACGCTCATGGGCGAGGGAGGGACGCTCTTGCCTTTGCGTGTATGACAGGTGGGCCCTACAGGTGTGTGGCCAACCTGTCATATCGCCAAAGGCAGGTGCAGTTAAGTCCGCGAGGGAGAGGATAATCAAACTTCTTGTTGATGTACGAGTTGACGCGACACATCAAAGCACTGCACTCGATATATTTCAATAATTTGCGTGTGTCACTCCTAGATGCAGAGGCCGGGGGTCATCATCCTCCTTTTCAAGAAAAAACAGACGCGTGTGTGAGAGGACGAGTGTGTGCGTGCACCTCTTCTCTTCCTGTATAACGTACTACTAAACTCACAGTACAAGTTTTTCTGGGTGGCATGATGGTGCGTGCGAGAAGTCCCGAGAGATAGGTTTAATGCATTAATTGCAATGCATGCATGCATAAAGTACATGCATTGGTCAATTTTCTCTTAATACTTGCATGCAATGATTTAATGCACCTTGGAATCTGAACATGTGTTGGGGACAACCAAATTGAGCCTTATAAAATGGAAAAACTAAAATTTTGAGATAAGCCCTATAAAACTGGAAAGGAGGGAGTATAAAAAGAAGTAGTCCATCCAGGAATAGTGTTGCACTTCGAAACTACAACCGTCAATAAATTTTAAGCTTGCGTCTCGTCACATTCCAAATTACTCCACGCTATATTGAATTGCAAACCTGTTCACACTGATCACAACCTAAACGGTTTCCCACTTAGGAGCGTATTAGTACTCGGTTATAAATACTAGTATGCCAAGATGACTGCACATTCCTCCTGAACTCCTCATCCACAAAAACAAACAAGTCATTCAGCATCCTTCCCTTGCGTCTGTCATGGCCAGCGTGAGTTATGGGTCGAGAGATTGCCACCAGGGAGAGGCGAGCATGGAAGCGAAAGCACGAGAGATGTCCCGCCTCGCTGCGAGAGCAGCCGACATGTCCCACCGTGCGGAAGTAGCAGCACAGAGGTCCCGCCGCGCCGCTGAAGCAGCACGGAGGTCCCGCCACTCCATCGATGCAGCAGACTGGTCCGGTCGCGCCACGGAAGCAGCAGAGATGTCCCGTCGCGCCACGAATGCAGCAGAGATGTCCCACCGTGCCGTGGTGGTCTGGGAAAATTTCTCGCGGGCAGGCGACGACTGTTACATGCGCATGCATGCGGTCGTCCATAGCCAGATGGATCAGATCTCCGGCTCGCCGATGTTGCAGGACAACATGATAGCCTCGTTTGAATAGGCTACCGGCATCATCCGGCAACTAAGGGAGGGCAATGAGAGGCTCCGGGACGAGCGCGACCTGCTGAGGGAGAAGATCGTCCGAAGTGCAGACTTGCAGGAGGAGACCAGTGCCTTGTTGAAGAAACTTATGGACGAGAATGACATGCTCCACAACGAGCGCCAAAGGCTGGTGGAGGAATCTGTGGATGTTCTCAAGTAGCGTCTTGAGGTCACGAAAGAGCTCATCGCCGCTCGTCGCGGAGACTAGTTTCCTGGTTTCTTTTGATGTAATAATCGGTTTAGGATGTGGATTGTGTTGTCGGTTGTGAAATGTTGGGTTCTAGCGCGGATGTTTGGCCTTTGTTGGCCTCTTGGGATGTTGCGATTTCAATCTGGTAGCTTTTAGTCCTCCGTGTTAGGCTGGAGTTGTGCTGAACTTCTTTTGAATTGTGGTGGTTTTCAGTAATGAAAATCCAAAGGGGCAAGCCCTTCTTTGATAAAAAAATTTAATTGTCCTTATATATTCATCAATCTTGCTATAAGTCGCAGTAGATGCTATATAGGTCTGTCGGATCTTACATCAAGATCCGTGCTTTCAGATTTTCTTTTTTCTCTCTTAAATCTCAGTTGAGTGAGACGTAGCCACGCCATTAAACAGAGGCTTGGGCACCATTAATGGAGACCTTGGGAGAGAGGTGGATGGCAGATGGAGGTCAAAGCGCTCTCCTCCCGATAAGCACACGCGGGGGGTGATCGCACGCCTCTCGTACTCAAATAGCTACCCTGCACGGCGCCTCCTAGCTAATAAAAAATGGGTACGCGTGGCGGCACGTAAATGGTACTAGTGAGTAGAACGCCCACGGTTTCAATAATACTTGTGTTTCCGATTGTAACGTGACAGCACTTGTTCCAAAATGACTTTGTTGATTGTTAATGTGTGCGCCTTCGCAAATCGGACTGCAAATTTACCACAGCATGTTGGTGCCATGTCATAGCACCAAGCCAAGTTTCATTATTTTCATGTGTGTTTTGGATTTACAGGAATTAAAAAACTAAGTTTCTCAATGTTTCCAACCCAGCCACGACGCCTAGAATTTTGAATTTCATTCCCATTTCTTGCATGGAACCTAGAAATTTACCCGAGGACACACATGTGATTTTTCAACCAACTTTGGTGCACTGGAACATGTGCTTGTATTTGAAATTTGAATTATGCACACAAAGGTGACACGTTCCCTCCCAGAACAACGAGCCTTCTTGAGAGAAGCTTCGATTTGCAAGAAGCTTATACCAAAATTTGTTCCTATTCGGCCAAATTTTTTTACCATGGCATGGTACTACCATGACATGACACCATGCCAAGTTTCATGATTTTAAAACCAAGTTTCTCAATGTTCTCGACCGAGCCACGATGCCCAGATGTTTGAATTTTATTCTCATTTTTTGCATGGGACTTACTCCCTCCTTCCATCTATATAGGGCCTAATGTGTTTTTCAAGAAAGCCTTTGACTATTGACAAGATTAATAGCACATGAGATGTATACTATGAAAATTATATTATTGGAAGCTCCTTTGACATACAAAATTGAAGGTACGCTTTGTGTAAGTTTCATGTCATATATCATTGCTCTAATGTTTGGTCAAAGTTAGCGTCGAAAAACGCATTAGGACCTATATAGATGGAAGGAGGGAGTAGAAATTCACCCGAGGACACAAATGTGATTTTTCAACCAACTTTGGTGCACGGGAGCATGTGCTTGTAGTTCAAATTTGAATTATGCACATTAAATGAACAAAAACTCAATTAATGTGTAAATAAGGCCAAACGAAGCCGGAATATTTCCAAAATTTAACAGGGTACTCATGTAGTTCTATGTTGCCTTTGTAAATAAGCTCAAGGGGGACAATGTATATCATTTCGCACTCAAAGGTGGCACGTTCCCTCTCAAAACCACGAGCCTTCTTGAGAGAAGCTTCGGTTTGCAAAAGCTTATACCAAAATCTGTTCCTATTCGGCCAATTTTTTTACCACAACATGGTAGTACCATGACATGACATCCATGCCAAGTTTCATGATTTTCAGACATGTTTTGGATTTACAAGAATTTTAAAACCAAGTTTCTCAATGTTCTCGGGCGAGCCACGGTGCCTAGATGTTTTAATTTTATTCTCATTTCTTGCATGGGACCTAGAAATTCACCCGAGGACACAAATGTAATTTTTCAACCAACTTCGGTGCACGAGAGCATGTGCTTGTAGTTCAAATTTGACTTATGCACATTAAATGACCAGAAACTCAATTAATGAATAAAAAACGACAAACGAATCTGGAATAATTCCAAAATTTAACAGGGCGCTAATGTAGTTCTATGCTGCCTTTGTTAAGAAACTCAAGGGGGGCAGCGTATATCGTTTCACACCCAAAGGTGGCACGTTCCCTCTTAGAACCACGAGCTTCCAAATCGGCCCAATTTTTTACCACAACATGTTAGTTCCATGACATGACACCATGCCAAGTTTCATGATTTCCAGGCGAGTTTGATTTACATGAATTTAAAATCAAAGTTTCTCGATGTTCTCGGCCGAGTCATGACGCCTAGATGTTTGAATTTCATTCTCATTTCTTCCATGGGACCTAGAAATTCAACTAGGGACACACATGTGATTTTTCAACCCACTTTGGTGCACCGGAGCATGTGCATGCAATTCATATTTAGATTATGCACATTAAAAGTCCAGAAACTTAATTAATGTATAAAAAGGACAAATGAACCCAAAATAATTCCAAAATTTAACAGGGCACTCATATAGTTCTATGTTGCCTCTATAAATAAAATCAGAGGGGAGGCAGCGTATATCGTTTCGCACACAAAGGTGACACGTTCCCTCTCGGAACCACGAGGCTTGTTGAGAGAATCTCTGGTTTTGTAAGAGGCTTATACCAAAACTTGTCCCAATTTAGCCAAAAATTATATGTATGAAAACAGGGTTTAGATTATCCCAAACATCTCGCTACCTAGACCAATAATGTACTATGATTTGAATTCAACATAAAATGGATACAAATATTTGAATTGGAGAGCGTATGGTACATGTAGTTCATAGTGAAATATGATTACTGCTATATGTATGTTTTTTGTTATCAAGATAATATTTAAATTATTTTATAACTTGACAACAATCGTATTCAAGTAAGAAAAATTGATTCAAATTAATCCATATGGTAGACGACAATATATATGTTCACATGGTGGAGTAAAATGTTCATATATGATGGAAGATCAAAACGTACGACTACATCAATTATAAACCACAAGGTCACCTAACGATATATTCGAATTCAACATAACGTGGATTCAAAAATTGAAATTCAAGATCATGGCATCTGTAATCATATAAAAAGGGACATTACACTTTCTTTGGTGGGAATTGATTTGTTTTTTGTTGTGTTGAGGGAAGTGCGAATCGATTTGCTACTATGCAGGGTAATCTTGTTCTCCTGATTTTTTTTACATTTTTCTTGTAGTTTTTTCAATGGCATCTATAACAATATGGTAAAGGGGGACATGACTCTCTTGTGTATTGTATGAATTGTTTTTTTACACGTTAAGTTTGTTCTGCCGAACAAGGAATCCGCACCTTGTTATCCCAACATTTTCAAGCTCAAGTATCTTTTGTCTCACCTGCTTTGAAACTCCCGCTTCTTCAACCCGCGCCACATCTTGTTATCCCGAAATTTGGACGCGCGCGAGAACTCCCTCCTCATCCGAAATCGCTCCCGTAGCCCAGACACGCGAAATCCCCCTTCTACCCCTCAATCGGAAATGAAGTTCCATGTCGCGGTGTCAAAACCGGTGGGGGTACGCTGGTAACTTACCCTACATTTTGGACAAGCGCGTCCCTAAGCTTGGCTCACCCCTCCCCCTTCGCCCCCCCCCCCCCATTC
>NC_057806.1:527437760-527478977 GCF_018294505.1 Triticum aestivum | reverse complement strand
CTGCCAAAATCCACGAAACCCCATGCTCCTCCGTTGGCCTCCCGACCGCCGCCCAGCCGGAGACTCTTCCCTGACTACGTCGTCCACCGCAACAGCTCACCGTCCCTCATCCACCGCACCGGATGAGGATCCGTTGTCGATCTCGTCGTCCTGCCGGATCAGTCGCCCCGTCCTCCACCTACAAAGAGCTGCCCCGATGTTTTCCTCGTCTATCGTGCCACCTCAATTCCCACAGCGCCGTCTTGACCTGCCCCACCGGAACCGCAACACCCTCACCAATTCCTCCGATGAAGCCGAGGCCAACTCAGCGCCACCAAGGAGGTTCTGCACTCACCGCTGCATTTTATCTTTTATTCGATCTCACAGGGCTGCCGATGCTTGATACTGAGCAGACATGGCATGTCTCCATTGACGGCGCTGTCGGATTTCGGCTTCCGGCAGACCCTTGAGGTTCGAACACTGGGGTGCGTGCGGGGATTTCGCCTCCTACCTTCCTGCACCCCTCCGCCACGCTAGGATCAAAGCTATGAAAAGAACAACACAAGGGACACAGGGTTTATACTGGTTCGGGCCACCTTTGTGGTGTAATACCCTACTCCAGTGTGTGGTGTGGTGGATTGCCTCTTGGGCTGATGATGATGAACATTACAAGGGAGAACAGCCTCGCGAGGGTCTGTTCTTGGCTGGGGCGATGAACTGCTGGGAGGAGTTCAGCCACCTTTCTCTGTCTCGCTCTCTCTCTCTGCTTACCACCACTCTACTTGTCGAGCCCTTGGAGGAGACTGAGCCGAACCCCTTGCTACGTGGGTGGCCGGTCCTATTTATAGTGGCCCTGGTCCTCTCCCCAAATATTGAGCGGGAAGGGAGCCAACAATGGCGGGCTAATTTGAAAGGGGACAGCAAGTATCAACTATCCTGACAAAAGTAGTCTTCGCCTGCGCAAAGCTTTGGTGATGACGCCGTCTTGGGCCCCATGGTGACCTCCATCTCGTAGTCCTCCTGGTCTTGGTCTTGTTGCACCGGAATGGCAACCTTTGCCTGATGCCTCGGTACTCCGCGGCTGCGCTTGCCCCCTTTGCACCAAAGAGGAAAGGAGGACGATGCGCGGGCTGGCACCCGCCTGGCACCCTGAGTCGTCATGGCTTGCGTCACGGGCACCTCGCGAGGTACCCTGCCTTGATCTCTCCGCCTCCTCGTGAGCCAGCCTGACGAGGCCGTGCCTGAGGAAGCTCCGTGTCGTCCGCCCCGCGAGGCTTGGCCCCTCGCGAGGGTCTTGAGTTTGTGTTGGTGAAGATGGGCCGTGCTGGCCCCCCCTTTGAGCCACGCCGCAGGCCGCAGGCAGGCAAGTCTGGGGACCCCCGTTCCCAGAACGCCGACAGTAGCCCCCGGGCCCAAGGCGCGCCTGGACTTGGCCGTGCAGGGAGGCGGAAGGGCAAGAGCGAAGCACCGCGGGCCATAACTGCCTGCGGCCTTGGGCGCCGCGTGGCGGTTGATTGGACGTGGGCGGCACTGTTCCCCCACGCCCTCCTTATCTTGCGCCTTGCTAGGCGGACCCGTAGTCGTACGCAACCGTTCCCCTTTTATCGCTCGAGCACTTCCTGTCCTTCCTCCGCTCAAACCCTGGTTTCTGTTTTCAATTCAATCTCGAATCCTTCTCCCCCCTTTCCTATCGCCATGGCCCCGACGAAGAAGGGAAGAGGGAAGAATCCCGCGTCTCTGCCTCACCCGCCGCCGTTGGCGGCCCCCGCCGAGGGTTTGGGTAAGGTCAGCTTGGCTCTGGCCACCATCTTCAATGAATGCGGGAGAACGACGGCCTGGCCCGCGTCCCACTTCTCCATCGGCAGGATAGTTACCGAGGTCCCATATTTTGCCGACGCCCTGTGGGCAGGTCTGGTTCCCCCCTTTTCTGATTTCTTCAATGTCGTGCTCTCCCACTATCAGATCCACATGTTGCATCTGAGTCCTGAATCCATCACCCTCCTTTCGGTCTTCGCCTTCGTCTGCGAAGCTATGGTGGGTATCCCTCCTTCGGTTGCCTTGCTGCGCCACTTCTTCTCGCTGCATCTTGTCGACCCCACCCAATGCTGGGCGTGCGTAAGCTTCATTGCCGCACCAGAGACTGCCACATCTGGGATTGACTTCAAGCTCCCCCTGCCCGCGGTTGGGTTCCGTGAGCGGTGGCTGTATGTGGACGCAGGGGTGCCCAGCCCCCTGCTAACGGAGCCGACCTCGCCTACTGTCCCCAATTCGGGCTGGGGCCAGGTGGCGCTTGAGATCCCCCGGCTCGTCTTCATCTGGCGCCGCTTTGCGCTCTTAAGGTCGCTTGGCGTGACAGCGCCCAAGTTGGTGAAGGAGTTCCTGCTATGCCGCGTTGCTCCTCTTCAACGCCACTCTCGCCGGATGTGGGCCTTCCATGGGCGCGAGGATAGTATGAGGCTCCAGGAAGAGGATCTGGCTCCTGAGGTGCTGAAGACGGCGCTCTTGGCCCTGGCTGGGGACCCCAATCCTGGTAGCGTCCGGCAGGGAGGGACCTTGCTGTACCTCTACCAGAGTAGGGTCGACTTTGTGAAGCAGATGCCTGCCATTGATGAGTGGGGGCTGCGCCCCGCCGGCCTTCAGGGGTCTCGCAAGAATCCGGTGGTGGTGACTGCCCTTCCAGTCGGCCAAGGCGGCTCGTCCTCGAGTGGCGGAGCAGGGAGGTACGAGGCGCCAGAGGCCGAGGGGGCTCCCGGCATGGTGACGGCACCGGGCAAGGCTCATGAGGAAGCAGTTATCGGGGCCCGTACCGCTCAGGCTGAGGGTGACAAACAGCTGCCCTCTGCGCCTGTGACTGGGGCCCCTGAGGCTCCAGCTGCTTCTCTTGGGGAGGCGATTGGCGGCGCACATCAGGCAGGCGCCCCTGACGCTGATCGTCTTGACGCTCCATCTTCGTCGTAGGTCGATCCCTGCGCCCGACTCTTAGGCCGCTTCCACGTGGACTTTGGGGCTCTTCGGAAGAGAAGGGAGGCCCTGGGCGACGGTTACCCTTGTCGCCTGCTGAAGCGCAGAAAGTACTTCGCCACTAATGAGTAAGCCTTCTCATTTCCCTGCTCCTGATCCTTCCGTTGCTCTTACTGACCCTTGCTCCATAGGCCCCTTCCAGCCGAGCTTGCTGAGATGGCTGAGGAGCCATCCCCTTTGGCTTTGCCCCCTCCACTGTCCTCGAGCGCCCCAAGCAGTAGAGCCCTTGTGGCGAGGGCGATCAAAGAGGCGAACCATCCCGAGGCGTATCGTGGCCCCGCGCACCTCGCGATCCTCCTTCGCGAGCCTTCTCGTGGCATAGCCAACCTGCCATGGGCTTCTCGCCTGGTCGTGGACTGCGATCGGCTAAGGCGCTTCATGTGCTCTTCTCCTGAGGTCGGGCTGGCCATAGGCCAGGCTTCTGACGCGGCGTGCCCGGCCGTCGCGAGGGTGCCAGCCCCCAGCCCCCAGCCCAGAGGGGGAGCGCTGACCTGCAGCCCCCGGCGCTTGCTTGGGGTAGATGATGGTGTGGAAGACGTGCTTGAGCGCGCTCGGGAGCGTCGCGCTCTCCGCCAAGGATTCCTTCGAAGGGCGACTGACGCAGTGAGCCTACTTGGTGAGGAGCTTGCTAATGAAGACGCACGCCTTGAGGCCGAGGGCTTGCGCCTGGCTGCAGAGAGGCACGAGCTGGAGGGCGCCATCGCCTTTGCGCGCCGTTGGCGCGACCTTGATGAAGCAGAGGCCAAGGCGTCGTTGGTGGCCTCTCGGGAGGCCCGGTCTCAGGCTGCTGAGGAAGCTCGGGAGGCTGACCGGCGGCGAACGGCTGCAGAGGAGCGGTCTCGGGAGCTCCTGGCCTAGTGCCGCTCGCTGGAGGAGCAGGTGGAGCTGCGCGAGGCAGCCCTCGCGTCGATGAGGGTGGCCTCCGGCGACTCGACGGAGCTCCAGAAGCGCGAGGAGGCGCTGACGCTGGAAGCCGCCGAATGTACCCGCGAGTACGAGTGTCTAAAGACGAGGGAGCGCTTGGTGACGCAGGCGGAGGACGACATCGCTGCCCAGGAAGCCCTTGTCCTGGAGCAGGTCGGACGTTGGGTGGCGATGGCGCATTTGAACCTCGAGCACGAGTTCAAGGAGAAGCTGGGGTTGATTCGGGCCGAAGCCGAAGGCAGGACTGCTGCCCTGAGGGCCAAGCTGGAGGAGGTGACGCGGCGGGCCGATGCTTCCCAGGCCGCCCTTGAGGTGGCGCAAGGTGGGCTAACCACCTCCCAGGCTGAGGTGCTCCTCCTTCGCCAGCGGGTGGAGGAGGCCGAGGCTGTCGCGCGCCAGAACGCGGACGAGATACGTCAGTGGTGGCTCCTAAAGCATGAGCACGGCCCCATGCTGACCACGCTCCGGGAGAGGGCCAACGCGGCCTTGGGCAACATCTGCGAGGAGACTGTCGGCGAGCCGCACGCGGTTAACTACGTGGGCAATCTTCAATTCTTTACTGACGTGGTGACGCAGCTGGAGGCGCGGTCGATCAGGGCTGACAGGTTGGTGGAGGAGAGGAGCCGCGCCCTGCTCAGGCGCGCCTTTTCTCGTGTCTTCAGCCATCTTCAGAGCATGGATCCCCACTTTGATTTCGACGCCGCCATCGCCCCAGTCCCCCAGGCCGTCCAAGGTGAGCTGGCGCACTGGGTGGAAGACCATGTGGAGGCTCTTATCAGGGCCTTCGCCTCAGACAACGACGATGCGATCGTGGCGGCCGACGAGGGCGGCATGACAGGCGGCCCTGACGCCACCGGTGGCAACGTGGGCAGCGGTGGCGAGTTCAGCGACGCCAGCAATGGCCAGGATGGCGCTCCTGAGGATGCATTGGGAGATTCATCCGACTGATTATGCATCGTTCCTGCTTACCCTGTATGAATAGAACTCAGGTTTTGGCCTGATAGCTGTGAGAGCATTTTGGAGGGGGAGCCCCTCATGTAAAACTTGTGTTTATCGTATCAGTAGGAGCTACATTGCCCACGCGCCCGCGCCAAGTGGTTGGCTTAAGCGACGCGCTGGTCGGCTAATTTACCTTTGTCCCATGCTGGCCCTGGGGCAACCCGCAGGAGGCTGTGGAACCCGGAGTGTTTCCTGATTGAATCCGTTGGACCTGCAGTAAGACGCCCTCCTGAGAGGACGCGGCAGCGGCAGTCTGGGCTGCGCGCAAGCTAGGCCTGACCCGGCTTGCGAGGGGCTCACGAGGGGAGGCAGCTGAGGCGAAGCGGTAACCGAAACGCGAGAAATTGCTCGAACGAGACTAAGCACCCCTTCCTAGAACACACGCAAATCTCAAATTCGAATCCAACTTGAATCCAGTGGGGGAAAGCGGCAACCAAAGGGAAGAGCAACAAAAGCAAACAAAAGGCTGCGTCCGGCACCTAGTCTAGTCTTGGACGTCTTCTCACCAGCGCGGAGCTAAGTGCTGCCACTGGGCGTGGGAGGGAGCCCCAGGGCCTGAGGCCGGCACCCCTGAGACTCCGGGGCGTGTACAGCCCCACTCATTATTACATGAGAGTGTCACGGGGCGGCGAGCTTCACAGGCACTGGGCCTTCTTCACAGGTATTGGCCTTGCTTCATATCGCCAGATGAGGGCCCTGCCTTGCGCCACACTCTAGTGCCATCAGCAACAACCGGAAACTAGGACGCCGCCCGATGGGGTAGAGCGGTCGCCAGCGGTTCCCCCGACGACCACGGGTCCTCCGCCGGGGGCAGGCCCTAGGGCACCTCCCCAGCGGAGGGCCTACCTCCTGAGAACGCCTTGCTCCAAACGCCGCGGTGGCGATGTCGGATCCCTGCCTCTCTCCTACAGCCCCCTGCGCCCTCCTCCCGAGGGGTAGGAGACTGTGGGAGCGGGGCAGCTGCTCGGTGCGGCGACCTGCACCTCCTGCGGTCTATGGTTAGTGTATACCTGCTCCTGAAGAATTAGCGGTACCCGATAATCGTTGCCTCCAGCGTGGCCAGTGGGACCGTCCCGGGGCTCCTGGAAAGGCTCAGCTTCTAGTGCCTCGTCCCCCCAGCTTGGGCTGAGGAGCGAGCCTTGTCCGTTCATGTGAGGGTGTCCTTGGTCCATCATGAGGGGTACATATTCCTCCGGCGCCGTCATCCCGAATGCCACGCCGTAATGCCCCGCATGCCACGCGGTCCCGCCTGACGCGCCCACCATGGGGTGGCAGCGTGGCCGCCCACTGGGGCCACAGGTCGCATTGAGTCCTTCTTCTTTGCGGACCGGGGGCGGGGGCAGCGCCGCCACCGGTCCGGCACTGACAGCTTCGCCGGCGTCGGAGTAGCCTTGGATCCGGCGGGCGCGCGCGGGGCCCCCGCGTGGGTCGCCCTGGGCTTGAGATGGGAGCTGGGTGGAGAAGGGGTGAGTCCCCGAGGCGGCGAAGCCCAGGAGCTCTGCCACTCGCTCCAGCAGCACGTCGCGGCCGCCCTCCAGCAGTCTGCACTGCAGCAGCTCTCGGGCCACCATGAGTGCGGCTCTCGACTTCGCCTGCTCCCGGCGGGTGTACGGTGTCGTGGTCACGGCGTGATTGGAGGCCCTTGCTGCCGACCGCGCCTGCCGTGGTGTAAGAGTTGTCGAAGCCTGTCCGCGTCGCCCGCGGCCCGCAGCGCCCTGCGGACCGCGAGCTGCCTAGGGCACGGGGTCGCTCGAGGCGAGCGGTTCTGCGCGGGCGGACCACGCAGCCCATGGGTCTGGGTTGCCCTCCTGGTCACCGGGCATGGTGATGACGACGCGACGGGGCATGGAGCGGTGGAAGACGAATTCCGGCACACCCCTACCTGGCACGCCAAATGTCGGATTTCGGGTTCTGGTAGACCCTTGAGGTTCGAACACTGGGGTGCGCGCGGGGATTTCGCCTCGTACCTTCTTGCACCCCTCCGCCATGCTAGGATCAAAGCTATGAAAAGAACAACACAAGGGACACAGGGTTTATACTGGTTCGGGCCACCTTTGTGGTGTAATACCCTACTCCAGTGTGTGGTGTGGTGGATTGCCTCTTGGGCTGATGATGATGAATAGTACAAGGGAGAACAGCTTCGCGAGGGTCTGTTCTTGGCTGGGGCGATGAACTGCTGGGAGGAGTTCAACCACCTTTCTCTGTCTCGCTCTCTCTCTCTCTCTGCTTACCACCACTCTACTTGTCGAGCCCTTGGAGGAGACTGAGCCGAACCCCTTGCTACGTGGGTGGCCGGTCCTATTTAGAGTGGCCCTGGTCCTCTCCCCAAATATTGAGCGGGAAGGGAGCCAACAATGGCGGGCTAATTTGAAAGGGGACAGCAAGTATCAACTATCCTAACAAAAGTAGTCTTCGCCTGCGCAAAGCTCTGGTGATGACGCCGTCTTGGGCCCCATGGTGACCTCCGTCTCGTAGTCCTCCTGGTCTTGTTCTCGTTGCACCGAAATGGCAACCTTTGCCTGATGCCTCGGTACTCCGCGGCTGCGCTTGCCCCCTTTGCACCAAAGAGGAAAGGAGGACGCTGCGCGGGCTGGCACCTGCCTGGCACCCTGAGTCGTCATGGCTTGCGTCACGGGCACCTCGCGAGGTACCCTGCCTTGATCTCTCCGCCTCCTCGTGAGCCAGCCTGACGAGGCCGTGCCTGAGGAAGCTCCGTGTCGTCCGCCCCGCGAGGCTTGGCCCCTCGCGAGGGTCTTGAGTTTGTGTTGGTGAAGATGGGCCATGCTGGGGCCCCCTTTGAGCCACGCTGCAGGCCGCAGGCAGGCAAGTCTGGGGACCCCCGTTCCCAGAACGCCGACAGGCGCCATCGCCGGCCATATCATCCACGGCGTCTCTCCCCCATGGCGTTGCTTCCACGGCGGCGACTTCCACAACGGCACTAGCTGTAGCTGCTCCGGCTCTCGCTCGCACTGCGGCTCTGTTCTTGTTGTTGGTCGCGCTGCTGCACTGCTCCTCCTTTCGTTCGTGTTGCTGCTCTGCTCTTGCTCTCGATTGCGCTGCTGCTGCTGCACGACCTCTAGTAGCTACAGGAGTTGTTGCTTTAGCACTCACTCGCGGTGCTACTGCACGACTTGCTCTCTGCTAGTGTGTTCCCTGCTCGAGCGTCTGCTGACTTAGATCACTGCTTCTCTGCTACTAGTGCTCGAACGCCCTAAACATCTATTGCAATGCTCTGTTACTAGTTCAATCAGTTTTGACAGTAAAATTCAGTTTCGACTGTGAAGTTCATTTTCTTCAGTTAAGTTCAGAGTGAACAGTACTTACAGCATCTGTCGGAGCAGCCGTGGCATGGCTGATGCGTTTTACATCTAGCACATTTTGGTGATGTATTTTACATCATCTATTGCAGAAGATATTAGGGTCCCACTTCAGATTAACGTTGTCTGTCTTGTCATGCTTCAGCCTCGTCGCCGTACACCTTAGCGGAGCTGCTCCAACGACGAAACCGTCCATCACAGCGGAGCAGTACCCTCGGTGCCGTTTCCAGAGGCCTCGGATCTTCTTCCCCACCTCTGACAGTCACACCAACATCATCACCATCCTCCACGTCCAACACAATGACGCTGAGGTCCACAAGGCTATGCCAAAAAGGTTGTACACTCGTCGCATCACTTTGTTTCTCCATCCTCTGTTCTTCCAATTCATGTGAGCCACACACCCAGGTTGACTGAAATCCTATGTTTCCAAATGCTCTGTTTTGCACGTGCATTCTGTCGGAGTAAATAGCCATGGGTAGCCTAGCCGGCTTCCCCTGGCCCTTCTAAAAAAATTACGAGCCCGTCCGGCTCTCAAGAATCCAAGTCCTGAGGCCGCCTTCCCCTTGCTGGCCGTCGCCCAGGCCGGCTTTCGGAAGGCGGCCCGACTTTAGCCCTCATAAGAAAGCCATGGGAGGGCCGACTTCGAGAAGCCGGCCGCGAGAAGGCCGACTCTAAGAAGCCGGCTCCCATAGAGCGGTCGAGACCGTACCCTCAAAGTTTGCATCCACCTAGCGGCGATGTGACGGGGCGTGGCTACAGTGAAGCCAGCCACCCCCGAATCCCGAAGCACGCCTGGTACAGTGCGCCGTACGGAGTGGGCATGACCCGTCCGGCGCGGCACTGTTGCCATGTTGACCCTGACGTCACCCACGACGGGCCACCAGCGCGGCCCACGGGCGGTGGGCCCCTTCGGGCAAAGAGACGCCCGAAGGCGGCCCGGCCTCCCCCAGTCAGCCCGAGACAGGGCCGGCTCCCCGCAGCCGGCTCGCTTCCCCCTCGAAGGAGACGCCCCATTAAGGAGACAAGACATGGTGAGGGTATAGTAATCGCCCGCCGGACGGCGGCACTGTAGCCACGCTTACCTCGACGAAGCCCTCGTCATCAGGTTGAGGCAACAGTAACTAGCCACCGACAAGACCATTGGCAGTGGGCCCTGCCTGTTGCCAAGGAGTTGGCAGCCGGCGGGCCCCAGCAGTCGGCGCAGAAGCCGGCGAGCGCAGTCACAGACGGCTGGGCCCCGCGCCCAGTCGGATTACCATTGTACCCCCGAGGGGTAGGCCTATATAAACCCCCCGGGGCACCCATGCAAAGGGTTGGAACCCTCAGCTAGTTTTAGACACCACCCTAGGAGAAGAAGCAAGCTAGCCGTGCCCTTCTTCCTCCTCCCACCGAACAGCTCAAGGAGCATTGTGTAGCTACTTGTCCATCTAGTGATCATGCGGAGACCCCGCAGAGCAGCAGTAGGGGTGTTATCTCCACGGAGAGCCCCGAAGGTGGGTAAGATTCACCGGCATGCATGGCTTCGCCTCATCCCGTTTCCAGGCACCGGCGACGTCTTACTGGCTCCCACAATGATAAGCCACCCGTTGGCATATATCGCACCTACCACCCGACATTTGGCGCCCACCATGGGGCCAGGTGCACTGTTGTCCGGAGACCTGTTCTGGACGGGAACCCTCTTCCTCCCCAGCGAGCGTAGCCAGCCCGGCACGCCCGACGGCGCTTGCCACGACGCGCTGCAAGGCGTCGCCAGCATCTGCGCGGCGAGCAGCCTTGCCAATCTCTTCGATGAAACCCTCATCTCCGACGAGCTCGTCTCCGATGCGGGCACCGACCACCTCGCCAACCTCCTCGGCCGGCTCCATGTCTCCGGCGAGCCTGCTGTGGACTTGGAGTTGGTTGGCTCCACCGATCCGATGCCTGTCGACTCCGACATGGCCTCGTTCGACACCTTCCCCACCAATGTCACAATCTACAACGACCCGCTTCCCCGAGCCGATGGCTGCGACACTGTCACCACCGAGGTGATGGTCATCGGCCACAGCAGCGCTGCTGACGAGAGCGCCCACGATGCCCCACACACGGCGGTCCACGACTTGTCCATCGCCCACTCGCCCTCCTCGCGGAAGGCCGGAAATTGGTTTCCGTGAGACGCCTCGCTGAGGCCCACTAACATGAGGCCAACCGCACCGCCTTTGGCATGCCGCCCCCAGGCGGGCCCAGTCGGGTCGGCGTTGTCAGACAGCGCGGCGCTGTCCTTGCCGACACGTTAGGAGTCGACCGCCCAGTCTAAGCCACTCCACTCGAGAACCTGCGCGACGCTCAGGCGGTCGTAGACGAGCTAGACGGACTGGGGCCGAAGAACTCCCCCACATGACCCTACGCATCCAGCAGCTGATCGATGCAGCCGCGCAGCGGCACGAAGCCAACGCCCACGCGGAAAGCCCTCCCCCGCGCCGAGATCACGGCGCGACGTCCCGGACGCCGACTGCGGGCAGAAACCGCGCGCGGTGCGAGAAAGAGCCGGCTGCCAGCCGAAGCCAAACTCGAATCTCCATCGAGCGAGACGCGGACGGCCACCCTTGGGCCGTGGAGTGGCAGGGCAACCCGCTTCCGCCTCGGCCCCATGGAGAGAGATATCTCACCCTGCCGCCAGTGGCGCACCCGACTCTCAGCGGCCGACTAGGTCGCCGCGAAGGAGTCGGCGAGAACGACGCCCGCCATCGGATCGACCGCCTGGCGCGATCCCTGGCGCTGGAAGAAGAAGACGATGTCGGTCCGCCTTGCTTCGGCCCCCGCATCCGCGACGAGCCCTTCCCCAAAGGGTTCTCGCTCCCAAGAGACACGCCCAAGTACAACGGCTCCGTGAAGCCGGAAGATTGGCTGATCGACTACTCCACAGCGGTTAGCATAGCCAACGGCAACCGGCGCGTTGCCGTGAAGTACGTGCCCCTCATGCTGCAAGGCATGGCGCGGACCTTGCTCAATAGCCTCAAACCACGCAGCATCAACAGCTGGCTAGACTTCACAGAAGCCTTCGTCCGCAACTTCACCAGCACCTACAAGCGGGCTCCCAAGCCCAGACAGCTCTCCTTGTGCGTACAAGGCCCCGCCGAGCCAACTCGCGACTACCTCACGCGTTGGGCCGAGCTCCGCAACTCTTGCGAAGGGGTGCATGAGGTGCAAGCCATAGAATCACTGCCGGCTGCCGAGAAGGTACCCTCCTCAAGCACAAGCTCCTCTGCGACGAGCCGGCTACCCTCGATGAGCTTCTGGACATAGCGGACAAGTATGCCACCGCCGACTCCTCAATAAAGACCGAGCTTCGGGTCGACGCGTCCGGAAAAGTACTCAACCTGGCGCCCAAGACGCCGGCTGGGGATTCCGGCCGACGCCCACACCCGAACAACCACAAGCGCAAGGGCCCCGCGCCGCCTCCCGCCAGTCGGCAGGTGGCCAAAGTTGAAGACGTACCGCCCGAAGCGTGGCCCGCGCCCAAGAAGCCCAAGGGCGGCCGGCCGGCTTGGCAGCCGGCTTTCTCCTACGAGCAAACTCTCGACGCTCTGTGCAAGTTCCACAGCGGCGCGAAGCCGTCCAACCACACAACCCGGAAGTGCCATTGTCTCACCCGAATCTCCAAAGGCAAAGGGCTCGCGCCGCCTCCGGCTGCCGGCCCGCCGCCTCCGGCCGCACGGCCCGCAGTCGGAGCCGTGCACGACGAGTTCACCGACGAGCATGCCGCCTATATCGTCTTTACAAGCCAGCCCGAAGACCGGCACGGCAAACGCCGAGAGCACCAGGAAGTCAGCGTGGTCGCTGCCAACCCCGCCGGACACATGCATTGGTCAGAAAAGCCCATCAGCTGGAGCCGGGCCGACCATCCAGAGGTGATGCCGTCCCCCGGCTCTTATGCATTGGTCCTAGAAGCCACCCTCGCGATGGACAGACGCACTGCCCGCTTCTCCCGCGTGCTGATAGACGGCGGGAGCAGCATCAACATCCTGTACCGTGACACCCTGGAGAAGCTAAACGTCAAGACAAAGCAACTCATGCCTACTCGGACAGTGTTCCATGGCATCGTACCCGGCTTGTCATGCGCCCCCATTGGCAAGATCAAGATTGATGTACTTTTTGGGGACAAGGAGCATTTCCGCCGGGAAGCGATCTGGTTCGAAGTGGTGGACCTGGAGAGCCCTTACCATGCGTTGCTTGGCCGACCTGCCTTGGCCAAATTCATGGCAGTTCCCCACTATACATACCTCAAGATGAAGATACCAAGCACCAAAGGCGTCATCACCATGGCCGGCGATTACAAGAAGACCTCCGAGTGCGCAGCAGCCAGCAGCCGGCTGGCCGAGTCCCTTGTGATTGCCGAAGAAAAGAAGATGTTGGACCGAGTCGTGGCCATAGACGGCAAGCAGTTGGCCGTGTCCCCCGATCCCAAGGAGCACGATGCTCAAGGATCTTTCCAGCCGGCCAAGGAGACGAAGAAGATACCTCTTGACCCCGAGCACCCAGAGAGGTTTGTCGTCATCGGGGCAAACCTAAACAGCAAATAGGAAGGCGAGCTCGCCGATTTGCTCCCTGAGAATCGAGACATCTTTGCATGGTCCCCCAAGGACATGCCGGGCGTCCCGAAGGAATTCGCCGAGCACAAACTACACGTCCGAGAAGACGCAAAGCCAGTCAAACAACCCCTTCGCCGACTGTTAGAGGAGAAACACAGGATTATGGGAGAGGAGATAGCCCGGCTTCTGGCAGCCGGCTTCATTATGGAAGTTTTCTTCCCAGAGTGGCTCGCCAACCCGGTCCTCGTGCTAAAGAAGAACAACAAGTGGCGCATGTGTATAGACTACACGAGCCTCAACAAGGTCTGCCCTAAAGATCCCTTTGCCCTGTCGAGGATTGACCAAGTGATAGACTCCACGGCCGGATGCGAGCTGCTGAGTTTCTTGGATGCTTACTCAGGATATCACCAGATAAAGCTAGATCCGGACGACCGCCTAAAGACCGCCTTCATCACGCCATTTGGAGCCTTCTGCTACCTGACTATGACATTCGGCTTAAGAAATGTCGGTGCCACTTTTCAGCGTTGCATGCAGAAGTGCCTCCTCAAGCAACTCGGCAGGAATGCCCACGTCTACGTAGACGACATTGTGGTGAAGACGGAGAAGCGCGGCACCTTGCTGGGAGACCTCAAAGAAACGTTTGAGAACCTACGCCGGTTCCAAATCAAGCTCAACCCCGAGAAATGCGTGTTTGGAGTGCCAGCCGGCTAGCTCCTAGGCTTCCTGGTCTCCGAACGCGGCATCGAATGCAACCCGGTGAAGATCAAGGCCATCGAGAGAATGGCAATCCCCACCAAGCTTCGAGACATCCAAAAGTTCACCGGATGCTTGGCTTCCTTGAACCGCTTCATCAGCGAGCTCGGAGAGAAGGCCCTCCCCCTCTACCGCCTCATGAAGAAGAGCACTCACTTCGAGTGGAACGACAAGGCCGGCCAAGCTTTTCATGAGCTGAAGAAGATGCTGGCCACGCCACCCGGCCTAGCGGCGCCAACTGAGAAAGAGCCCGTGCTCCTTTTACATTGCCGCAACGAGCCGGGTGGTCAGCACCGTCATCGTAGTCCAACGCCCAGAAGAAGGCCGAGCCCAGCCGGTCCAGAGGCCGGTGTATTACTTGAGTGAGGTGTTGTCCGCTTCAAAGCAGAACTACCCGCACTACCAGAAGATGTGTTACGGCATGTACTTCACCGCCAAGAAGCTGAAGCCCTACTTCCAAGAGCATCCCATCACGGTCGTATGCACCGCCCCGCTGGCCGAGATCATAGGCAGCCGGGACGCATCCGGCCGGGTGGCGAAATGGGCCATCGAGCTGGCCCCTTACACAATCTTCTACCAGCCCCGCACTGCCATCAAGTCCCAAGCACTGGCTGACTTCCTCGTCAACTGAGCCGAGACCCAGTACCTGCCGCCGGCTCCCGATTCCACCCATTGGCGCATGCACTTCGACAGGTCCAAGATGCGCACCGGCTTGGGAGCCGGCGTCGTCCTTACCTCTCCCAAAGGCGACAAGCTCAGATACACGCTGCAAATTCACTTTGCCACCTCCAACAACGTGGCCAAGTACGAGGCGCTCATACACGGGCTTCGGCTTGCCAAAGAACTCGGCATTCGCCGGATCCTATGTTATGGCCACTCGGACTTGGTGGTCCAGCAATCATCCGGCGACTGGGATGCCAAGGACACAAATATGGCGAGCTACCGCTTCCTGGTTCAACAACTCAGCGGATATTTTGAAGGATGCAAGTTCCTCCACGTACCGCGAGCCGACAACGAGCCAGCCGATGCCCTGGCTCGAATAGGCTCCACTCGGCAAGCAATACCAACCGGCGTCGCTCTACAACGCCTCCTCAAGCCGTCCATCAAGCCGTCTCCAAAGTCCGATTCCATCTTCATACCGCCTGACCCCGACGCGGCCGGGTCCGGCTCGAAGAACCAAGCAGGCGACCCCGGGACTTCAGTAGTTGGCCCGGGGACTTTGGCAACCGGCTCGGGGACTGCCACACCCGGCTCGGGGACTGCCACACCCGGCTCGGGGACTACACCGAGTGGGTGCGCTGACGCGCCCCCACAGGAGATAGACAAGATCAAACACTTACTTCGGCTGTCGGCCAGGTCGTTGGTCTTCCGACCCAACTCCTGAGCCTGAGAGTTGAAGGCGGCAGCACGGGAGTTATGATATTCCTGGAAGTTCAGACAGGAAGCAAAAATAAGGTAGTCGTCAAGAAAGATCCAACCTGACTACTCAGTAGTCGGCCCGAATCTCGGGGACTACACCCAGTGGGTGCGCTGACGCGCCCCCACGGAAGAAATCAAGAGACCAAAGCGGACAAGAATGAAGGACTCACCCGGATGGCGGCCCGCGTCGACAGGAACTCCTGGGTGAACTGCTGCAGCAGGGCGGCCTGAGCTTGAAGCCGGCTCCGAACCCCTTGAGCCGCCACATTTAGCTCGCCAGTCCCCCCGCTGGGAGTCCACTCGGACGTGGCGGTGCTGGCCGCCTCCAGATCCTCCGTCGACTGGCCGGCGCCCGCAACTCGGCGCAACTCCGGCGGAGCGGCCACTCCCCCTGCGCGCCGACGCATCGCCGGCTGCACCTCGAGGCCGGCTCCTCTGGCGCCACTGACGATTGGCCCCCTTGGCCCGCTCCGGTTGGCGCTGTCGGTGGTGCTCTCCCCGCGAAGACCACGGGGTCCTCCCTCCTCTCCATCAGCGGCGGGTCTTAGACGATTTCCTCCGCCAAGGGCAATGGGGTGTCAGGGGCCACGGCTCGGAGGGGAATGGTGAGCAGCGTAGGCTGGTTGTGCAAACCCTCCTCCTCCGTTTCCGCGGTCGCCGCCTCTGCCTGGGCCTTGGCTGCCGCGTCGGCTTGCTCCCTCGCCGCCTGGGCGGCCGCTTTCTCCGCCGCCTCGCGCTCCTCCCGCGCCTCATGGGCATTCCGCTCCATGGCCTCCCTGAGGTCGGCGCGGGGGTCCACGCGGCGGGAGCTCGAAGACCCTCCAGTCGGCCCAACTACGGAACCGCCCGGACCCCGCTCAAGGGAAAGCGGCGCCCTGTCCGGCGAGCGGGAAAAGGTTAGGAAGAATGTTCAAACAAGGAAGAATGATTAAAAGCACGCGACCAGGCAATCGACGACTTACACTGAGACCGCCTGAGGCTGTTTCACCGCCTTGCGGAAGCGGGCCGCTTTCGCGGCCGCCTCATCTCGTTTGGTCGCCGCGGTGGAGGCTTTGGACTTCTTCGGCCGACTGCCAAAGAGGCCTGACGCGGCCCGACGCTTCTGGGCGCCGCTGCCGGCAGCCGGCGCGGTGAACGAGCCCGCGCCCTGATGGTCGGCCGCCGGCTGGTGACGCGGGGCGACTTCGGCTTCGGCATCATCCGGCCAGTCCTCGAAGCTGGCGGTAAGCCTTGTGCCTCCGGGCTCGACGTCGTCCCCCACGACAGCGTCTTCCATGGCGGCCGCCCCCAAATCCGGGTAGTCGGCATCGTCCACCGTGCGGTCGGGGGCGTACTGGCGTTTTATCCCTGCTGCCCCGGTCGTTGCCAGAAGAAGGGGGTTCTGCTAAGAAGAACCGGCCGATCAGAAGCCAGCCATCATAAAGCCGGCTACCAACAAAAAGAAGAAAGAGAGGAAAGCTTACCACGGGCAGAGGGTTGGCACGAGAATACGGCACCTTGCCGTATCGCCAGTCCTCGGCGAGCATGCCATTGGAGATATAATTTACCATGTACGACACCTCCGCATGAGGTATCTCCCTGGTGCTTCGCCGGCTTGGGTCGAAGCGGCCGCTCATCTGACACATCATGTGGGGCCGGCTTTGGAGAGGAGATATCCGGCGCTCCACGAAGGCGGCCACCAAGTCGGCCCCGCTCAGGCCTTCCGACTGGATCATCACCCGAAGCCGGGAGACGGCAGCGTTCCCGGCCTGAGACAGTGACCGGGACCGGAAACTCCATGAGGGTTGCCTCCCAGCCGGCGGGCTGGCTACGTAAGCCGGAAAGTTGACGTGGTCTCCTTGTTGGGCGACGTTCTTCACGTAGAAGTACGACTTCTGCCATATCTTCACTGACTGGATCAGGGGGACGTGCGGGAACGGGTTGTTCTCGCCCGACCTCCTCATGGCGATGAATGCCCCGCAGGGGGCGGGCACGCCTGCGACGACGGTGCCGAGTTTGCTCTGGAAGAATTCCCCCCAGAGCTCCAGCGTGGGGAGCAGCCCCAAAAAACCTTCGCAGAGAGAGACGAAGGCCGACAGCAGCATCACCGTGTTGGGCGTGAGGTGATGCGGCTGGAGGTTGTAGAACTCGAGGAAGGAGCGCAGGAATCCGCTCGCCGGAAGGCCGAAGCCGTGCAGGAAGTGCGAGCGGAAGATGACCCACTCGCCCTCCTCCGGTGCCGGCGAGATCTCCGTCTCTGGCGCCAGGCAGACCCGCACGAGGTTGGCGTCGGGCAGGCGCCGAGTCTGGCGGAGGAACTCAACATGGTCCTCATGGACGTTGGAGCCATCCCACGAGCTAGACAGTGCCATGGGAGCAAGACGATGTGGCGGCGTGGCGGCGCGGCGGCGCTGAGACAAGAGGCTGCGGCGGCAACGAGAGGAAGAAAGGAGGACGAGAAGGGGCGGAGCGAGAGAGAGCATGCGAACCTCTGTCTCTCCCCCTCCTCCCCCTACATATAGGCTCGCATGGCGAAGCCGAGGAGGCGCGGCATGGGGAAACGTGGGGATCGATCGTGCTCACTCCCCCACGTCCCGCATTTATTGCGCCCTAAACGGCGAAATAAAATCGCCGCGGGAAGGCGAGCGGTCCACCTGGGCCGCAGAAGATCAGTGTTCGAGCCGAGGCCTAGGAGTGGCGGGCCCAGGCCTGCGGCGGCGTCCCATCGCGCGCATGCGCCGGCAGGGTCTCGATGCCACGTGGCCCGCGGGAGGGCCCGCGGTCAGCGCGCGGGTCGACCACTTTCCCGCCTGCAAGACGCAGGGCTCCCCGAAATCGGCCTACACCAGCAAAGCCGGCTCTTCAGGGTAGGAAGCTAACCAAGCTTCTCGTCCCTTTATCCGCCTCGAAGCTCAATCAGCTTCGGGGACTACTGTCGGAGTAAATAACCATGGGTAGCCTAGCCGGCTTCCCCTGGCCCTTCTGAAAAAATTACGAGCCCGTCCGGCTCTCAAGAATCTAAGACCTGAGGCCGCCTTCCCCTTGCTGGCCGTCGCCCAGGCCGGCTTTCGGAAGGCGGCCCGACTTTAGCCCTCATGAAGAAAGCCATGGGAGGGCTGACTTCGAGAAGCCGGCCGCGAGAAGGCCGACTCCAAGAAGCCGGCTCCCATAGAGCGATCGAGACCGTACCCTCAAAGTTTGCATCCACCTAGCGGCGATGTGACGGCGCGTGGCTACAGTGAAGCCAGCCACCCCCAAATCCTGGAGCACGCCTAGTACAGTGCGCCGTACGGAGTGGGCATGACCCGTCCGGCGCGGCACTGTTGCCATGCTGACCCTGACATCACCCACGACGGGCCACCAGCGCGGCCCACGGGCGGTGGGCCCCTTCGAGCAGAGAGACGCCCGAAGGTGGCCCGGCCTCCCCCAGTCGGCCCGAGATGGGGCCGGCTCCCCGCAGCCGGCTCGCTTCCCCCCTCGAAGGAGACGCCCCATTAAGGAGACAAGACGTGGTGAGGCTACAGTAATCGCCCGCCGGACGGCGGCACTGTAGCCATGCTTACCTCGACGAAGCCCTCGTCATCAGGTTGAGGCAATAGTAACCAGCCACCGACAAGAACCTTGGTAGTGGGCCCTGCCTGTTGCCAAGGAGTTGGCAGCCGGCGGGACCCACCAGCCGGCGAGCACCAGCAGTCGGCGCAGAAGCTGGCGAGCGCAGTCACAGACGGCTGGGCCCCGCGCCCAGTCGGATTACCATTGTACCCCCGAGGGGTAGGCCTATATAAACCCCCCGGGGCACCCATGCAAAGGGTTGGAACCCTCAGCTAGTTTTAGACACCACCCTAGGAGAAGAAGCAAGCTAGTCGTGCCCTTCTTCCTCCTCCCACCGAACAGCTCAAGGAGCATTGTGTAGCTACTTGTCCATCTAGTGATCATGCGGAGACCCCGCAGAGCAGCAGTAGGGGTGTTATCTCCACGGAGAGCCCCGAAGCTGGGTAAGATTCGCCGGCGTGCATGTCTTCGCCTCATCCCGTTTCCAGGCACCGGCGACGTCTTACTGGCTCCCATAATGATAAGCCAACCGTTGGCATATGTTGCACCTACCACCCAACACATTCCTATCCTATTCCTGCGTTTTTCCTGTCCCTGCGTTTATAGAATCCTCCAATTCTAAGGAGCCCTTACAGATTTACTTCATTTTCAGATAGGCGTCAAAGAAAACTTTGTATGTTATGTCCTGCTCCTGTTGTGCCATCATCCACCCCACCTGAGATGCACCATCGACAGAAGCGTTCACTGCAGCAGAGATCCCCCCTGCAGACTTCCTTTCGCCGCCTTAGATCATCTTCCCCGTTGCCGGCAGCCACGCCAACTGCATTACCATCATCGACTTGAGCAGATGAACCTGAGGACTACACAGTTCCGGAAGAGAGGCCGCAGTCTTTTGTGTTTGCTTACGTTATACATCGGTTATTATTACCTGCTACTTTATCGTTCAATCTTGAGTTTTGAATTGCCCATGGGTCTCATATCGAGCCAGCAATGAATAGTATCTGTCTACTATCTGGTTCATCTGGGTCTTCTATGTGGTTCATGTTGGGTGGGCAACAAACAATAGATGATCCATTGTCTATCTTTTTAAACTGAAGTTATGATCTAGCTGCTATCATTAGTTTTGGATCCATCCACTCGTTTGCTACCATCAGTCTTGATTTTTGCATGCACCCCTTAGGCCTTACAAAATCTAACTATTTTTTTATTATGCATGTCAGATATTGTACACAATCGTACTGAACATGTAGAGAAAAAGAGAAGACTGTTGCGTGCGAATATAATGTCATGCAGACGCCGCTCCATGGTGGGCGAAGTGCCCCCCCCCACCCCTCCTACATTTCCAGATTGTATTCCAGAGGAAGATAACTATTCAGATGGAGATTCAGAAGGAGCCGACCACGCATGTTTACCACCTGAGGTGTTTTCTCTAACCTGGCATGCTGATGTTGGTCATATCATGCATATGGCGCCTTGCATTGCTTACATTATACATCTTATATGTCATCAGCTTAGTTTAGATTTGCTTTGTGTGAATGCCACCTGTTTGGTTTCTATATCATACTCACACCATTCCTAAATATTTGTCTTTTTAGAGATTTCAACAAGTGACTACATACGGAACAAAATGAGTGAATCTACACTCTAAAATGTGTCTATATACATCCGTATGTGGTAGTCCATTTGAAATATCTAAAAAGACAAATATTTAGGAACGGAGGGAGTATATGGGAATTATGCAATCCCATCTTCTTTAGCCAAGCATCATATACGTGAATCATGCAATGTCATCCTGTTTAGCCAGTCATCGTATATGTGAATTGTATCATGCCATATTTTTTCCATAATGTATTCCATTTGACAACAATGTTTATACATTCATCTACTCTTCCTGTGCATCAGCCATTTGAGTCGGTCATGGGAAAATCTGGAGTGAAAACAAGGTCTTCTGAGCAGTCAATGCTACCTGTCGATGCAGATTTCTTGCTGGTTACAGATAGCTCCTCAGAGGAGGATTCAGAGAGAGATGACTAGTTGTATCCCCCCCCCCCCGAGGTGCATGCTCTAACTTGGCTGGGTCATATTGCTCATATCATCCATATGGTGTCTTGCATTGCCATGCCATCTGCTTAGATTAGACATGCTTTGTGTGAATGCCTCCTGTTTGCTTTCTATATCAGATATGTGAATTATGCAATGCCATGTTTTTCAGCCAGTTATCATATATGTGAATTATGCACTGCCATGGAGCCAGGCATCATATATGTGAATTATCTCATGCCATCTTTTTTTTCATTACATATTCCATTTGTCAACAATCTGTGTATATTGAACTACTCTTCATGTGTATCAGCCATTTGAGCCGGTTATGGAAAAATCCAGAGTGAAAACAAGGTCTTCAGAGCAGGTAATGGTACCTGTTGAAGCATATATCTCGATGGTTACAGGGAGCTCCTCAGAGGAGGATTCAGAGACAGATGACCAGTCCTATATCCCACCTAAGGTGTATGCTCTAAGTTCCAATGTTTATGTTTCTCATATGATGCATATGGTGTCTTGCGTTGCTTAGCTTAGACATCATATGCACAATATTGGATTCTATCTGCTTAGTTTAGAGATCATACATGTGAGTGCCAGCTGCTTAGTATATGAATCAATTATGTCAACTATATCATGCCATCCTGTATACTTAGACAACATGTATGTGAATTATTTCATCCCAACCTATTTTAGAAAGACATCATATAGTTGTGTCATGTCATCCTATTTAGGTACTCATCATATGTTGAATTATGCCATTACATCCTGTTAAGTTATCCATCATATATCTGAAACTATGTCATGCTATCCTATTTAGTTAGGCATCATATATGTGAAACTGTGTCATGCTGTCATGTTTGGTTAGACAACATATATGTGAATTACCACATCTGTCTATCATACAATGTCTGTACGTTCAATTTCTTTTCTTGTTTATCAGCCATTTGAATTGGAGGGGGTTCTTGAACAGGATAGCGGTACTGGCCAGTAACTCGAACAACAAGTTACTGTGGCTGATAAACACCAGTCTTTTCTTGTGCAACAGCAAGCGCTGGAGGATTTAAGCGCCAAACAAGAGAAAGTTAATAAGCTTGCTAAGCATCTTGCCAGCATTATGGGTACCCAGGATATTGTTTCTTGAACTCTTCTGAAGTGGTTTCAGTTCTGGACTTGTTTTGCTGCGGCATTTATATGCTGCTTTGTTCCCTATATTTGCACTGGTGGCGAACTTTGATGCCCAGTGGATCTAATATGTGTAATAGTCGTGATAACCTAGCATAAGTTGCTTGCTTATTTATTTCCTTGTTGTCTTGTTTATTTGTTTGCTTGTAGTCAGTGCAGTTCTTTTTCCACAGTTTGCTAATTGCTGCAATAACCTATTTTTTTAAACTAGGCCACAATAACCATGGGCTAATATTTACTATAGTGACACTGGGCCTCCTACGGGCCGTAGAAACAGTGGGCCTTCTCTGGGCCGTAGAAACAGTAGGCCTTCTACGGGCCATAGAAACAATGGGCTTTCTACGGGCCGTAGAAACAATGGGCCTTCTACGGGCCGTATCATCAATGGGCCTTATACAGGACATATGATCGATTGGCCAAACATGGGCCATTAACAGGCCGCATTATGGCCGTAAACGGGCCATCGTTAATAGGCCGTATTTGATGATGCTATGAAAATGGCCCAACATATTAACGGACCACAAACGGGCCGACTGTAACCACGGGCTGAATTTGGCCCACAAGCAGAAAATGACAGTAACGGGTCGTAAGTAAACGAATGCTGGAAATGAGCCCAAGAATAAATGGGCTCTGAGAAGGCCGAAAGATAACATGGGCTGGAAACGGCCCAACGGAATAACGGGCCGTTAATGGGTATAAAGTGATACACTATTCATTACGGGCCAGTTTCACCAAGGGCCGTTAATGGGTATAAAGTGATACACTATTCATTACGTGCCAGTTTCACCACGGGCCGTTAATAGGCCAATAGTTACATAGGGCCTCATATGGGCTGAAAGACGTCATGGGCCATACATGGGCCAGAAGTGAAAATGGGCTGGAATCATATTGGATGGCCCAGATGACGCTACTGGGCCTAATTCGGATAGGGCGTAACAGGCCTTGGGTTAGCGGGCTGTAAATGGGCTATATGCGAACAGGCCGTTAACAGGCATTCCATGGGCCGGCCCGCCACCTTTTGACCAAGTCAAATGGGTCGGCCTTTTCATAGGAATGGGCCTCTGTTGGGCCGTGCCATGTGTCGACGTATCATAGGCGCCTTCTGTCCAATGAGTGGATGACATCTGTCCCAACGATGAGCCGACATGTGTTTCCTCCAGCCAATGATGATTTTACACATGGAAAATCCCCATTGGTCGGGGCTGTTAACGGGTTATCGGATCCAAAACATGACCCGATAGCTTAACGGCGTTCCGTTACGGTGGATGCCATGTGTCGGTCACCCTTGACGAAAGCACTTCTGTGACGCACGATTTATCATCATGGAAGTGCACACTTCCGTGATGATAATTTTGGTAATGTCATGGAACACTTCTATGACAGCACAGGTATGACTATCTTGATTCTGTCATAAATTTGTCATGGATGTACATGCATGACAAAAAAAGCGACCTACTGTGACAAACACGTATCATCACGGAAGTGTATTTTTTTGTAGTGGGACTCGAGACCTCTCGAACAGCGACCAGCTCTCGCCTTATCATGACAGTCAGTTTTAGCTTTCTCTACTGAGGTGCTTAGCCCAGCTGAACCGGGGCACAATCGCAGTAGTTCTCCCAGTGCTACCTTAGCCGATATAGCGAAACGTAAGGTACCAAAACATGGGAGCCGGGTGCCGGGCAAACCCAACTATTGACCCAAGACATGATTTGGAGTTGATGCATATAATGCTATAAGTTCAGGGTGCCGCATTGTCGAAAGTGTTCGAACTTCTCATGCCGTATTATGGGGTATGCTTAAGCCCCTAGCATATTGGCCGTACCAGAGTGTACGGGTGCTGAATGTCATGAACGAACATATATATATATATATATAAAGAAGAATAGAAAATGCGATAATAGTCTAGTGCTATGCATTGTTTATTCCATAAGGTGCGTCGAAGCAGAATGATACAAGTAGTGCGATAAGCAAAAAGTAGGACTATTTGACATGACCCCTCCAAGGGCAAGCTGAGGAATGGTATTTAAAGCAAGTATTTCACTCATTATCGGAGACCACCTGGGAGTTCCATGGTGCGACGTGGCTTTTTGCCTCCTTGGTTGTTGCATTGTGTGTCCGGTAATCGTACTGCCGGATGGCGTTTCCAGAGATTAAAGTCCTGAAAGAGAGAAAAGTAACAAAGCGGGAAGCCCCTAGTGCGGTTGAGCCGCGTCTTGGGGCGTGCCGTAGTCGTGCCCCCCTCCCCGCCTGTGCCCATGGTATTTTCAATGTGTAATTATGTACGCGTGGCACGGATTTCGTCGTTTGGCTGGTACTAGGGTGGGGGCCGCATTGCTATGCGAGCTCGGAATGTGCCAGGCGGTCTTGTTGCCGATTACTCCGGGCGCGCTTGAAGGTGTCCGGGTCTTTAATCGCCAAACTGGTGGATTGCCTTAAGAGGCTGCTTTGCGCTTCTGCTGCGAGGGCCGCAGTGTGCTCCTCCGTGCGGAGAGAGCGCTCCTATGTTTCCATTGACTGTGATGACCCCCCGAGGTCCTGGCATCTCGAGCTTGAGGTATGCATAATGCGGTACCGCATTGAATCTCGCAAATGCGGTTTGCCCGAGCAGTGCATGATAGCCACTGCTGAACGGGACTATATCGAAGATTAACTCCTTGCTTCGGAAGTTATCCGGGGATCCAAAGACCACTGCCATTGTGACTGAGCCTGTGCAATGGGCCTCTACACCTGGTATGACGCCTTTGAAGGTCGTTTTTGTGGGTTTGATCCTTGAGTGGTCTATACCCATTTTGCACACTGTGTCCTGATAAAGCAGGTTCAGGCTGCTGCCGCCATCCATAAGGACTCGAGTGAGGTGAAATCCATCAATGATTGGGTCTAGGACCAGTGCGGTGAATCCGCCGTGACAGATACTAGTGGAGTGGTCCCTGCGATCGAAGGTGATCGGACAGGAGGACCATGGGTTGAACTTTGGTGCGACTGGCTCCAACGCATATACGTCCCTTAGCGCACGCTTCTGCTCCCTCTTGGGGATGTGGGTTGCGTATATCATGCTCACTGTCCGCACTTATGGGGGGAACCTCTTCTCTCCTCCAGTGTTCGGCTGCCGGGGCTCCTCCTCGTCATCGCTATGTAACCCCTTATCTTTGTTTTCGACATTTAACTTGCCGGCCTGCTTGAACACCCAACAATCCCTGTTGGTGTGGTTGGCTGCCTTGTCGGGGGTGCCGTGTATTTGACATGAGCGATCGAGTATACGGTCCAAACTGGACGGGCCCGGAGTGCTTCTTTTGAATGGCTTTTTCTGCTGACTGGGTTTAGAGCCTCTGAATCCGGCATTGACTGTCGTATCCTCCGTATTGTCGCTATTGACGCGCCGCTTATGTTTGTTGCAACGTGAACTGCCATTGCTATCCTTGGTATCTGAAGTACCGCGGTTCTTTGATATGTTATTGTTGCGAGCCAGCCAGCTGTCTTCTCCTGCGCAAAAGCGGGTTATGAGTGTCTTGAGGGCTGCCATGGACTTCGGCTTTTCCTGGCCAAGGTGCCGGGCGAGCCACTCGTCACGGATATTGTGCTTAAAAGCTGCTAGGGCCTCTGCATCTGGATAGTCAACGATTTGATTTTTCTTTATCAGGAACCGTGTCCAGAATTGCCTGGCCGATTCCTCTAGCTGCTGAATTATGTGGCTCAAGTCATCGGCATCTGGTGGTCGCACATAAGTGCCCTGGAAGTTGTCGAGGAATGCGGCTTCCAGATCTTCCCAACAGCCAATGGATTCTGCTGGCAGGCTGTTAAGCCAATGCTGCACTGGTCCTTTGAGTTTAAGTGGGAGGTATTTGATGGCATGTAGATCGTCACCGCGGTCCATGTGGATGTGCAGGAGGAAGTCCTCGATCCATACCGCAGGATCTGTTGTGCCGTCGTATGATTCTATATTTACGGGTTTGAAACCCTCTGGGATTTGATGATCCATTACTTCGTCTGTGAAGCATAGGGGGTGTGTGTCACCTCTGTACTGGGCTATGTCGCGACGCAGCTCAAATGAGTCTTGTCCGCTATGTTCGGCCCGGCCAGATTTACTTTTACTGTATCTGGCATGACGGTTATCGTCCCGCGTGGTGGCGTGCCATCGTGATCCGTAGATCAATCTTGCGTGTTTTGCTTTGTCCTCCAATATGTCTCGCAGGTCTAGCGTATTTCCCTGTGCCTTGACATTTTTATTTGAGTGGCGTCGGGGTGCGGGCTGATCTTTTGGCTGAAATGCCTCTCTGTCGCGGCCACAAGGTGGCCGATCAGCCGCGTCATATGCTGGAGATGTAGGTTTTAATGCTTCCTCCTCCAGTCGGGGTAGCAACCTGCGCTTTGGGTAACTCTTGGAGGGGCGTTCGAGTTCATATTCCTCTGCCGCAGGGACATCGGTCCATCTGTCAGCTAGCAAATCTTGATCAGCTTGAAGCTGCTGCTGCTTTTTCTTAAGGCTATTTGTCGTGGCTATAAGCCGGCGCTTGAAGCGCTCTTGCTTGACGGGATCCTCAGGCACGACAAATTCGTCATCGTCAAGGCTTGCCTCGTCTTTGGAGGGAGGCATGTAATTATCATCCTCCTCCTCTCCATCTGCCGCTCTCTCGGGAGGGCTGGCTTCTCCATCCTCCTGCTCTAAATCTTGCTGGAGGGGATTGTTGTCGTCTTCGGCACTGTCCGGAGTGCTATTATCTCCAGTGCCGGTGTCACCGCTTTTGCTTTGGCGAGACTTAGAGCGGCGCCGCTGACGTCGGCGCTTGGGTTGTTTCTTCGAGGGGTCATCCTCCACTGTCTCGTCGCCATTGCCTTCTTTGGGTGTGTCCACCATGTATATATCATATGATGAGGTGGCTGTCCAGTGCCCTATGGGCAGTGGTTCCTCTTTGTCTCCCGCATCGTCGTCCATACCATCGATGTCTTCAGAGTCGAAGTCGAGCATGTCGGTCAAATTGTCGATAGTGGCTACTAAGTGGGTGGTGGGTGGGCGGCGAATTTCTTCATCATCCGCATCCCAATCCTGCCAAACATAGTTCGGCCAGGACTCTCCGGACAGGGAGAGAGACCTTAATGAATTCAGTATGTCTTCGAAGGGCGAGTGCTGAAAGATATCCGTGGAGGTGAACTCCATGATCGGCGCCCAGTCAGATTCGATAGGCACGGGCGCAGGCGGTTCGAAGTCCGTGGCCGGGGAAGAATCCGGCAGTTCGGCGTCACGGCTCCCGTGAAGGGTAAGTTCGATATTCGGCTCGATCACCGCTGATAATACGGCCTCCGTGGCGGGGTCTATCCACCCGTCCATGGATGGCGCAATTGGCTCCGAATTGAGCGTCGGAGCGGTCGCCGGTGCGGTCTCCTGAACACTGTCCGATGGTAGAGCTAAATCATGCTCATCGTGACCGTGCGGCGCACTCGGCAGGGGCTCAAATCCGTCGAAGATCAAGTCTCCGCGGATGTCGGCCGTGTAGTTTAAGCTTCCAAACCTGACCTGGTGGCCAGGGGTGTAACTCCCGATCTGCTCCAGATGGCCAAGCGAGTTGGCCTGTAGTGCGAAGCCGCCGAATACAAAGATCTGTCCGGGGAGAAAAGTCTCACCCTGGACCACATCGCTATCGATGATCGAAGGAGCCATCAAGCCTAACGGTGACAACACAGAGGAACTCTCAGTAAAAGCACCAATGTCGGTGTCAAAACCGGTGGATCTCGGATAGGGGGTCCCAAACTGTGCGTCTAAGGCGGATGGTAATAGGAGGCAGGGGACACGATGTTTTACCCAGGTTCGGGCCCTCTTGATTGAGGTAAAACCCTACGTCCTGCTTGATTATTCTTGATAATATGAGTAGTACAAGAGTTGATCTACCACGAGATCGAAGAGGCTAAACCCTAGAAGCTAGCCTATGGTATGATTGTATGTTGTCCTACGGACTAAAACCCTCCGGTTTATATAGACACCGGAGGGGGCTAGGGTTACACAAGGTTAGTTACAAAGGAGGAGATATACATATCTGTATTGCATAGCTTGCCTTCCACGCCAAGTAGAGTCCCATCCGGACACGGGACAAAGTCTTCAATCTTGTATCTTCATAGTCCAACAATCCGGCCAAAGGATATAATCCGGCTGTCCGGATACCCCCTAATCCAGGACTCCCTCACTGCCTATCATGTCATATCATATTATTTTCTTTATAGCATGGACAATTGGACTTTTAGTTGTGCAAAGTAATAGTCCAGTTTTGACATGATAATTTAGATACTCAAGCATATCAACAAGCAACCATGTCTTTCAAAATATCAACGCTAAAATAAGTTATCCCTAGCCCATCAAGCTCAAACATTGATCCATTCATGAAACACACTCGAATATTAGTTACACCCAATACTTAAGTACGATCATATTTCCTCCTAGTTGGTGCTTTTATAAGAGGAGATGGAGACTCAAAATAAAAATTGCATAAAGTAAAAGAAAGTCAATTCACAGAGGGAAGTAGGGATTTGTAGAGGTGCCAGAGATCAAAGCGAAAAACTTAGAGATAATAACATTTTGGGAGGTGTATCCATCCCACCAACGAAAATGACTTAGAGTTCCCAATACTTTCCATGCATAGATATATCATAGGCGGTTCCCAAATAGAAAATAAAGTGTATTCCTTTTTCCACCATACTTTCACTTTCCATGGCTAGCTGTATCCATGGTTGCCCTCCATACCAACACTTTCCATGGAATTTATTATTTGACAGCATAAAGTAAATTCAATTTTTTTGCATTCCGGGACTGAGCATTCCTAATACCTTTGCCTTACTCTCGTGCAATGACAAGTGAATAAACACTCATCTTGAGAATAACACATCTAGCATGGAAAATATTAGCCACCCCTCACCGCTCCGCGAGCGAAACAAACACACAAAAGAGAAGTTTATTTTGAAAATTAGAGATGGCACATGCAAATTGGCTTAGAATGGCAAAAGAATACCGCATATAGGTAGATATAGTGGACTCATGTTGCAAAACTCGTTTAAGGATTTTGGATGCACAAGTAGTTATCATACTTAGTGCAAAATGAAGGCTAGCAAAAGATTGGGAAGGGACCAACTAAGAAACAGATAATCTTATAAGCAAGCATTAAGCATAAATAACACCGAATAATGCACCACATGTAGGATATAATTTCATCGCATGACTATTGACTTTCGTACTTGCATAGGGAATCACAAACCTTAACACCAACATTTTTACTAAAGCATAATTACTCACCAACATAACTCACATATCACATCATCATATCTCAAAACTATTACTAAGAATCAAGTTTATTTTGTCCAGTGATCTTCATGAAAGTTTTTATTATATCCTTCTTTGATATCTATCACTTTGGGACTAATTTTCATGTGTTGCTTTTGACAAGCTCCAACAAATATAAGTGAAGATCATGTGCATAATAAATTTTTCTTTCTCTCAAATTAATTTAAGTGAAGCAAGAGAGAATTTCTTGAAAATTTTACTAACTCTCAAATAAATCTAAGTGAAGCAAGACATCATTTCTTCAAAAATACTAAAGCACACCGTGCTCAAAAAGATATAAGTGAAGCACTAGAGCAAGTCCATTTCTCATAAATTTTTTAGTGAAGCATAGAGAGCAATTCTAACAAGTCCATTGCTCATAATTTTTTTAGTGAAGCATAGAGTGTCCAGCAAGGATTGATGACTTAAAACACAAAATAAAACAAGCAAAGACTCATATCATTTAAGACGCTCCAAGAAAAACACATATCATGTGACGAATAAAAATATAGTTTTGAGTAAAATATCGATGATCGTTGGAAGAAAGCGGGGATGCCACTCGGGGGCATCCCCAAGCTTAGTTGGTTGCTCATTTTTGGATAATAGCTTGGGATGTCGGGGCATCCCCAAGCTTAGGCTCTTCCATCCTTCCTTCATCCATCGTAAGATAACCCAAAACTTGAAAACTTCAATCACACAAAACTCAACAAAACCTTCGTGAGATCCGTTAGTATAAGAATAATAAATCACTACTATAAGTATTGTATCAAACCAATTCATATTTTGTTTTTGTATTATATCTACTGTATTCCAACTTTTCTATGGCAAAAAATCATCAAAGAAAACCATAGAGCCATCAAAATAAGCACACAACACAAAGAAAACAGAATATGTCAAAACAGAACATTTTGTAGAAATCTGACTATTTCGAATACTTCTGTAACTCCAAAAAATCTGAAATATTAGGATGACCTGAGAAATTTGCATATTGATCTACTGCAAGTGGAATGGGTATTTTATTGCTCACTGGTAAAAAATGTAAATTAATTTCGTGAGCGTAAAAGTTTTTGTTTTTTCAGCAAGATCAAACAACTATCACCCAAGAAGATCCTAAAGGATTTACTTGGCACAAACACTAATTAAAACATAAAAAACACAATCATAACAGTAGCATAATTGTCCTAACACTCAAGAACAGAAAGAAAAAATCAAAAATAAAACTTATTCATTGGGTTGCCTCCCAACAAGCGCTATAGTTTTACGCCCTTAGCTAGGCATAAAGCAAGGATCTAAGTTTTGTCATCTTTGGTTCGAGATCTATAAGATGCCCTCATGATTGATTCATGAGGTCGATTAATTCTAGTTCTAGGAAAGTGTTCCATACCCTTCCTCAAAGGAAATTGGAACTTAATATTGCCTTCTTTCATATCAATCACGGCACCGATAGTGCGTAAAAACGGTCTACCAAGAATAATTGGACAAGACGGATTGCAATCAATATCAAGAACAATAAAATCTATGGGCACATAATTCCTATTTGTAAGAATAAGAACATCATTAATTCTTCCCATAGGCTTTTGAATAGTAGAATCCGCCAAGTGCAAATTCAAAGAACATTCTTCAAGATTAGTAAGACCAAGCACATCACACAAAGATTTCGGAATTGTAGAAACACTAGCACCCAAGTCACACAAAGAAAAACAATCATAATTTTTAATCTTGACTTTGATAGTGGGTTTCCATTCATCATGCAATTTTCTAGGAATTGAAACTTCTAATTACAATTTTTCTTCAAGAGCTTTCATCATAGCATCAACAATATGTTTAGTAAAAGCTTTATTTCGTTCATAAGCATGGGGTGAATTTATCATGGATTGAAACAAAGAAATATAATCAATCAAAGAGAAACTATCATAATTAATGTCTTTGTAACCCAAAAGAGTGGGCACATCACTAGCTAATTTTTTTACCTCTCCAAACCCACTTTCATCAATTTTCTCAACAAGATTTTTTTTTGAATATGTACTGGAAGGCAACAGCCTCACAGCTCTTTATTGAAAACAACAAAGAACAAAGTCCTATTACAAGTCCATACAAGAAGAGAAAAGAGGAAGACAGAAATACTTACAGAGTTACAACCCAAGCAGGGCAAAGAAAAACACTACCTAAGGAAGGCTAGAGATCCAAGTTAGAAGGCTATCCTTGTATTTACATTTTATCCTATGAGAAAGAAGGGTTATGTCATGGATGAAGTTATGCCTCCATGCTCTGAAAGAAGGTGTCTCATTCCTGAAAACCTTGCCATTCCTCAAGATCCAAATGTTCCAAGTTGCTGTAAAGACCACTTCAGCGAAGAAAGAACGCCCAAAATCCTTCCTAGCCTTTACTGCCATGTTATAAGTTGTCATCCCAGGCTGTGGGTCCCAGATAATCTGCAGGTAATTCCAGACTCTAATGCTAAAATTACAAGAGAAGAACAGATGTGCACGATCTTCATGGATCAGATATGGACATAGGACACAAGTATGATCTTCCACATGCCAATGCCTTCTGAGTAGCATGTCTCTGGTGTTTAAACGATCTCTCAGTAGTAACCAACCAAACATCTTGATTTTCAATGTACATGAAGATTTCCAAATCCATTGGAAGATTGGATCAACAACAATATGCTGATGCTCATACACATAGAAGGATTTGGGTCTGAAACAACCCTTATGAAAAGGCCAAATCCATGCGTCATGAGTTGCAGAGCAAGAATAATCATGAGTCAGCTGTTGAAGACATTCCAGCTCAGCAAAGGCCTGTGTAGAGATGGGAAAATGCAAATTTGACAAAAACTCCTGGGAAAGCGCATCAGACACTGAAAGTTGCTCATCAATAACAAAGGAGAAGAGCCTGGGAAATTTTTCCCTGAGACAGGAACCCTTAAGCTCAGCCATCCATCTGTCAGACCAAAACAGAATGGACCTGCCATCACCCAACGCTGGAGTAGCCATCTGACAATATTTGTCAACCAATTTAAACACATCACGCCACCAAAAAGATCCACAGAGCGTGGTAGTATGAGGGACAGAGTTGGCATAGTAGGCATTCCAAATAAGGCCAACACATGGGATGTCATGATGATTATAGAATTTGTGTAAGAACTTCATCAGCAATGCCTCATTCTGCACCCTGAGATTAAGCACACCAAGACCCCCTTTGTTTTTTGGTAAGCATACCAAGTCCCAGGCGGCCAGAGATTGTCTTGGAGTATCAGAGTTTCCTCTCCATAGACATTGTCTCTGAATCCTTTCAATTTGCTTCAAAATTCCAGTTGGGATGACCAGTGTGCACAGGAAGTATATAGGCATTGATGTTAGGACAGAGTGGAGCAACTGCAACCTGCTACCTTGATTCAGAAAATATGAAGTGGCAGACAATCTTCTTTCAATCCTATGCACAAGGGGCATGAGATCTTGGATTGAGGGCCTTGAAGTCCCCATGGGTAGACCCAAGTAAGTGAAAGGCATGGTTCCTATGTTGCAGCCAAGAATTGAGGCCAACCTGTTAGCTTCATCAGATGACAAGTTCATAGGCACCAAAAGGGATTTTGTAAAATTTACAGATAATCCTATTGTCACAGCAAAGACATCGAGCATGTCTTTAAGAGCAAGCAGTTGGTGATCAATAGCAGGCAACACAATTAGTGTATCATCAGCATACTGAACAATGGGGTAATCCTGACTATTGGAAGGGATTGGCAAAGTCAAAATTCCTTTACTGCACATGTCGTTGACAACAGACTGAAGCAGGTCAGCTGCAAGGACAAAAAGAAGAGGTGACATTGGGTCTCCTTGCCTGACTCCTCTCTTACATTTAAAATGGTTACCAGGAACACCATTAAGAAGCACAGAAGAAGAGCCAGAAGACAAAATAGTCTGCATCCAGGAGATCCATTTTTCATTGAAACCCTTATATCTTAAGATTCTAAGAATGGCATCATGCTCAATAGTGTCAAAGGCTTTAGTAAAATCCAATTTCAGCAGCACTATTGGTCTCTTTGAAGCATTACACTGGTGAATATACTCAAAGCACCAAGATAGACAGTCCTGAATAGACCTGGATTTAATAAACCCATATTGGTTTTTATGAATACAGGAAAGGATGACCTTCTGCAACCTGTTTGCCAAAAGTTTAGTGAGGAATTTCAAATAGGTATTTGTCAAAGATATTGGCCTATAATCATTCAGACCCTCAGGTGAAAGCTTTTTTGGGATCAAGGTTATGAGAGAACTGTTGATACACTCCAAATAAAGGTGCCCCTCAAACAACTCTTTGACCAGTTGATGAAAGTCATCTTTAATTATGTGCCAACACTTTTTAAGAAAAAGGCCAGTGAAACCATCTGGCCCAGGTTCTCTGTCAGGAGGCATTTCCTTAATAACACAATCAATTTCCTGCTCAGAAAAGGGCTTGGTCAAGTCATCTAGTCCCTGAACCTTCTTAATAATATTTGGCATATCAAAACCCATTTGTGTATTATTTGTGCATCCCATCCTCTGCTTGAACTCCTGCAGAAATAATCCAGCAATTGATGCATGATCATAGGTCACTTGCCCATCATCAGAAGTTATACTAGAAATAGAGTTATTCCTGTATCTCTCTGTGGCCATGGCATGGAAAAATTTGGTGTTTTCCTCTCCCACTTTAATGTTTCTAATGGTACATCTCTGCTTCCAGTAGATAAATTGCAACCTTAGAGTTTCCTCCAAGTGTAACTTTACAATTTTCCTAAAATTTTCCTCAGGCCCAGACAAAGGCCTTAACTCCTCAAGACCATCCAGACAAAGAATTACTTTATTGCAGTTGGAAATTAGAGCCTTGATTGTAGAAAGGCTAATGTGCCAGTGTTTGAGTGCCTGCCTGAGAGCTTTGAACTTTGCAGATATTATAGCAGCAGAAGATCTCTTATGAACTGGTCTATTCCAAGATTCACTGACACAATCAAGAAAACCAGGCAAATTAGTCCAGTAATTTTCAAATCTAAACACTTTGGCCTTGGGAATAGTGGTTTTGATTTGCACTACACAAGGCACATGATCTGAAGTGGTTCTAGCCAGAGGAAGGACCATAGTGTTAGGAAAAGAACATGTCCATGAAGGGGTTGTAAAAAACCAATCAATCTGTTCAAGCAGAGGAGCAGTTTGCTTATTGTCCAAGTGTACCTTCTGCCCTTGATAGGTAATTCAATTAAGCCCAGATGCCCAATAACCTCATTAAAGATGAACATGTCATTAATATCACCACCTGGTTTATTCCTATTATCCATTGATCGCATGAAATTGAAATCACCCAATAACAGCCAGTTAGCATCAACAGGGATAGTTATATCATGCAACCAATTAATAAAATTTTCTCTAGCTGGATTTTGACAGGGTCCATAGACTGAAACTAGAGTCCAGGTTTGGGAGTTATGAACAGACATGAACTCCACCATAATACCAAAACTATTGCACTCAATTAGCTTCCCAGCAAACAAAGCAGTATTCCATACAACTAACAACCCACCCTAGGCTCCAGACGAAGGCACGTGGATAAACTGATCAAAACATCATGGACAACACTTACGGATGAAACGCTGATCAATGTCCTCACATTTTGTTTCTTGGAGGAAAACAATGGAACAAGCACTCTCATCGATTTTCTGACGAACTGCACGCTTTCTGTCATCTGAATTCAGACCTCGCACATTCCAACAGAGAACTTTCCAATCTCTAACATCATTATGATTCATTACAGACCATAATTAAGTAACAGCAAAAGACTGTCACATAATGACAGTACCAGTTCAGCCAAGGGATAGCATAAAAGTTCAGACAAAGCCTAAAAGATAAGTGCAGATAAATGGTTTTCACAAGGGTTAACCATAAACCCCACCAAATGAAATGATCAGCTATCATTGGAGCTAGGAGGAGCAGAAGACTTGCAAGAAGGAGCCTCAAGCTTCTCCTTAGTGAGCTTGTCCGGCCCAATGCCGAGGCGAAGACCAACCTGCTGCAGCACATTAATTGGCGTGGGCGGCGGCACAGTAGGTTGATCTGCATCGTGAGGAGGAGCCCGCGGAAGTTCGCCATCCACAGAAACCTTGCGCTTCTTCTGGGGCTTTGTTGCAGGTTTCTTCATAGGGGACTTGGCTGGAGTAGAATGCCTGAAGCCATCACGTAAAGCTGAGAGCCTAGCACTGCGCCTAACCTCAGACTCAACAATCACAGTCTTCGGTTTACGAGCACGAGCTGGACGCTGACTTGGGGCTGCAGAGAAATTAAAGGCATACATCTCAACCGCAGACAACGCTGGGTCAACCATGGCACAATCCTCAGCAACATTGTCAAAACAAAGTGCACGAGCAACAGGAGGCTCCCTTTCAATATTTACCATCCGACGAACAGGTGAAGGATGAAAAACCAGCTTGTTCTTCATAGCAGAGTAAGAAAAAGATAACTCCCAAGAGCGCTTAGAAAGAAGAACAGGTTTGAAAGGACTAAAAAATTGCAACCCTCGAGGAATGTGCATTGTATCAAAAACTGGCATCATACGCTGAAAAGATCTTGTCCATTGCATTACCGGAGGAAGTTCTGGTCTGAAAACTGTCAGAACTTGACCAACAACAATGTGAGGCTGGATCAGAGGAGGCACATAAGCTGCCACAACACCTTGCTGATTATTGACAGATCCCTCAGTAGAATCAACAGGCCCCGAGTTCTCTAAAACCACTGACTCTTGAGAAGTAGGTAGTGCTTCATCATCATGAATCTCCTCAATAATGACATTGTCATGCTGGTTATGAGGCTGCGGATCATCATTATGAGCATGAGGGTCCTCATTCCAACCCAGCTCTAGAAACTCAGGCATGACAAAGTTAACATTTTCAAAGTGCATGTTCCCGGGCAACGGATGAGGGTTTCCATTGAAAGGCATCGGATCTTCATCAGCTGGCATAATGTCAGCAAATTCTGCAGAGAGCACATAGATAGGTGTTGTCCAAGAAAGACGCGTAGCTCCAAAGTCTGCATACTCACGATAGGCAACATCCCTAGGTACTTGCTGAGGGCTTGGGAAAGAAACATAAACAAGAGTCCTGACTAGCCGCGGATCATCCTGATGCCAGATATGAAAACGAGCAAAGGTACTAACTGCCTCAGAAATATGTTGTGTTGTGCGGTAGTCCAAAGGAACACCTAACATCATAATCCAGCCCCTACGAAAACCCTGAATAGCTCTGTGATTGATGCCTTGATCATGAGGAACAAACCGAACAAAGTGACCATTGCCAAGATCATAAGGAGGATGATTTATAATGGCATGCCTGGATGCAGGAGATCGGAACTCAAACAAACCAACACCCTCAATCCATTGTTGATCACTAAGAACGTCACGGTGAAGCTGAGTCATCACAAAGTCACTAACCAGTTGCCTGAAGTGATGGATCTGTCTGGGTGGCGGCGGAGGCTCAACAAAGCCAATGGCAAACTGCTCATGGCGACGGTCCGACGCAATGGTTGGAGAGTAGAAAGTCCGAGGCACGCGGGTTGGCCCTCCATCGATGAGCTCGAACCCTGGTGGAAGGAACTCAAGAGGATCCAGTGGAAAATTCGCCATGGCTTGCTTTGGTGGAGATGGAGCAGGTTGGTGGTGCACGGGAAGTGGTGAAAACGTGATGTGACTCGTCTACGCCGGCGCGTGGGTCGTCTCTATACCCGAGGAGTCCCTAGGCGATGGAGTAGTAGGCTGACTCGTGGCGGGCATGGGAACCAACAGTGGAGATTTTTCTGGATTTTGTTTCGTGTGTTTAACTCGCCAAACATAACCATTATCCTGGGTCCAATTAATGCAATCCCGACGACGATGACCATAACGTGAGCAAGCCAGGCAAACAAGACAAGAGACCGACAAGTGGCCCCGCTGGTGACAGTTGGAACAAGTTAGAACTCGGTCCACCATGTCATTGACCATATCATCAAACAAAACAGCAGCTTCCTGAGTAGACGGAATGTACATTGGCTGGGTGGTGGGCTATAGTCCGTCATGGAGGGCTGGCCCAACATGGGATGCAGGAGAATCGAGAGCAGATGAGAACAAACTAACCGCCTCAGGTGAATTCCGTTGAATCCGCGGTGGGTCAACAGAACCGAAAGTAATCGACGGAGTAGCAATAGTCCACTGGAGGTTCACCGGTGGCGATGGTCGAATGATCAAACGCTCATTTGCCGGGACAACATATCCAGCATCAGAAAGAGTATCAATACAATCCTGCGTGGCCGGATATCTATAACCCTTGCATGCATCATAGCTTTGGAACGTTGCAAAAGACATTTTCTTTTGCATAGAACTAGAAGATCTAAAAGAGGACTTAGACGGTGGTTTATGCATAGCGATCATCCCAAGCGCCGCCCGTCTCTTAGATGGGCTAACTAAGATCCATTCCGCATCACTTTGCAACTTCCAAAGTTTAAACTCTCGAACCCAATTTGGTCCTCCACGGCCCCAAAGATTGAAATAACATTTGAATTGCGGGCAAGCAAAAGATCGAAGATCAACAATATAAAAACCAACTTGCTTGGAAGAAACGTTCAAGGAATAAACCTTGTCACGTAAGCATGAGACACCCAACTCAATCGCAGATCCACCAACAGCAGCCTCTAGAGCCGCCGCCATAGAATGATCATCAAGCCTGAAAACATGATGGCTAAAGGACACCACCAACGTGAAGTGACATGTGTCCTCCGTAGTATGGACAGAAAAACCAGTAGATCTGAAAACTTTATCCGCAAACTCCAAACCCTTGGAGAAGTCCAAGCCAAGGGTTGATCCAGATGAGAAAACCATGACCCCTGAGTGAGGGGGAGACGCCGGAGAGATTGGTAGGGAAAGATTAGGGTTTTAGTGGTGGTGGGAGGAGATCGCCGAAGATGGGGTGGGAGGTGGGAGGTGGGAGGGAGGAGACGCCATTTTCTCCTTAGTGGTGGTTCATCGGTCACCCTCTCAACAAGATTTTCACCCTCCGAAATATTGGGACGCCTTCTAACTAAAGTTGACTCTTATCCAGTCACTTTTTCATCAATATTAACTTTACTAAACAAGGTATCAATAGAAGAAACACCAACCATTTTAAGATCTTCATCACTTTTGCAAAAGAAATCACTAGAAAACGCTTTTTCTAAAGATTATCTTTTAGCTCTAAGCATAACGGTACTTTTCTTACTTTAATCCATGGAAACATAAAGAGCTTTAATTGATTCATCTACTTTAGGCACAAAAAATTTCATCTTGAGATTTTCCACATCATGAGCAATTCTATCAACACTTCTAGACAAATCATCAATCTTACTCAACTTTTCTTCTATGGAAGTGTTGAAAACTTTTTGAGTGTTGATAAATTCTTTAATATTATTCTCAAGATCATAGGTGTTTCTATTATTATTATAAGATTGATTTCCATAGGAATTACCATAATTATTAGAGGAATTACTAGGGAAAGGCCTAGGATTAAAATTACCTCTATAAGCATTGTTGTTGAAATTATTTCGAGAGATAAAATTCACATCTATGGCATCACTATTTTGCTAAATCAAAGTAGACAAAGGCATATAATTAAGATCAATAGGAGCAATTCTACTAGCAACCAATTTCACAAGAGCATCAACTGTTTCACTCAGAGAAGAAATTTCTTCAACCGAATATACTTTTTTACTAGTAGGAGCCCTTTCCGTATGCCATTGCGAATAATTTGCCATAATATTATCAAGCAATTTGGTGGCTTCACCCAAAGTAATTTCCATAAAAGTACCACCTATGGCGGAATTTAAAAGATTATGAGAAACAAAATTTAACCCCGCATAAAAATTTGTATGATCATCCAAAGATTTAACCCATGAGTTGGGCAATTCCCTAGCATCATTTTCATCCTTTCCCAAGATTGTGCAACATGCTCATGTTCAAGTTCCTTGAAATTCATGATCTAGGTTCTAAGGGAAATAATTTTTGCGGGAGGAAAATACATAGTGATAAAAGCATCTTTGCACTTATTCCAAGAATTGATACTATTGTGAGGCAAAGAAGAGAACCAATTTTTGTAGAATCACGCAAGGAAAACGGAAATAATTTCGTAATGACCACATCATTGTCCACATCTTTTTTATTTTGCATATTGCATAATTCATAGGCCGCGACATCCTCATTAGGAGTACCAGAAAATTGGTCTTTCATAACAATATTCAACAAAGCAGTATTAATTGTTGGGGAACGCAGTATTTCAAAAAATTTCCTACGACACGCAAGATCTATCTAGGAGATGCATAACAACAAGAGGGGAGAGTACGTCTATGTACCCTCATAGACCGAAAGCGGAAGCGTTATGAAACGCGGTTGATGTAGTCGAACGTCTTCGCGATACAACCGATCAAGTACCGAACGCACGGCACCTCTGCGATCTACACACGTTCAGCTCGATGACGTCCCTCGAACTCTTGATCCAGTTGAGGCCGAGGGAGAGTTTCCTCAGCACAACGGCATGATGACGGTGATGATGAAGTTACCGACGCAGGGCTTCACCTAAGCACTACAACGATATGACCGAGGTGGAATTCTATGGAGGGGGCACCGCACACGGCTAAGCAATCAACTTGTGTGTCTATGGGGTGCCCCCTCCCCCGTATATAAAGGAGTGGAGAAGGGGAGGGTCGGCCCTCTCTATGGCGCGCCCAAGGGGGATTCCTACTCCTAGTAGGAGTAGGGTTTCCCCCCTTCCCTAGTTGGAGTAGGAGAAGAAGGAAGAGGGAGAAGGAGAGAAGGAACCCCCCCCCCCCAATTAGGATTGGGCTTGGGGGGCGCGCACCTCCCACTTGTCCGCCTCCTCCTCTCTCCCACTATGGCCCATTAAGGCCCATTAACTACCCGGGGGGTTCCGGTAACCCCCCGGTACTCCGAAAAATGCCCGAACTCATCCGAAACCTTTTCGGTGTCCAAACATAGCCTTCCAATATATCAATATTTATGTCTCACCACTTAGAGACTCCTCGTCATGTCCGTGATCACATCCGAGCCTCCAAACTACCTTCGGTACATCAAAACACATAAACTCATAATACCGATCGTCATCGAACGTTAAGCGTGCGGACCCTACGGGTTCGAGAACTATGTAGACATGACCAACACTTATATGCCCTAGGTCTTTGTGAGCAAGCAAGTTGGATGCACACCCACTTAGTTTCTTTTTGAGCTTTCATATACTTATAGATCTAGTGCATCCGTTGCATGGCAATCCCTACTCACTCACATTGATATATATTGATGGGCATCTCCATAGCCCGTTGATATGCCTAGTTGATGTGAGACTATATTCTCCCTTTTGTCTTCTCCACAACCACCACTCTATTCCACCTAAAGTGATATGTCCATGGCTCACGCTCATGTATTGCCTGAAGATTGAAAAAGTTTTGAGAATGTCAAAAGTATGAAACAATTGCTTGGCTTGTCATCGGGGTTGTGCATGATTTAAATACTTTGTGTGGTGAAGATAGAGCATAGCCAGACTATATGATTTTGTAGGGATAACTTTCTTTGGCCATGTTATTTTGAGAAGACATAATTTCTTAGTTAGTATGCTTGAAGTATTATTATTTTTATGTCAATATTGAACTTTTGTCTTGAATCTTTCGGATCTGAATATTCATGCCACAATTAAGAAGAATTACATTGAAAATATGCCAAGGAGCATTCCACATCAAAAATTCTGTTTTTATCATTTACCTACTCGAGGACGAGCAGGAATTAAGCTTGGGGATGCTTGATACGTCTCCAACGTATCTATAATTTTTGATTGCTCCATGCTATATTATCTTCTGTTTTGGACATTACTGGGCTTTATTATCCACTTTTATATTATTTTTGGGACTAACCTATTAACCGGAGGCCCAGCCCAGAATTGCTATTTTTTTGCCTATTTTAGGGTTTCGAAGAAAAGGAATATCAAATGGAGGCCAAATGGAATGAAACCTTCGGGAACATGATTTTTGGAACGAACAAGATCCACGAGACTTGGACCCTACGTCAAGCAACCAACAGGGAGGCCACGAGGTAGGGGGCACGCCTACCCCCCCCCCCTCCCAGGCGCGCCCTCCACCCTCGTGGGCCCCCTGTTGCT
>NC_057806.1:527401097-527437568 GCF_018294505.1 Triticum aestivum | reverse complement strand
GTTGCTCCACCGACGCACTTCTTCCTCCTATATATACCTACGTACCCCCAAACAATCAGATACGGAGCCAAAACCCTAATTCCACCATCGTAACTTTCTGTATCCACGAGATCCCACCTTGGGGCTTGTTCCGGAGCTCCACCGGAGGGGGCATCAATCACGGAGGGCTTCTACATCAACACCATAGCCTCTCCGATGAAGTGTGAGTAGTTTACCTCAGACCTTCAGGTCCATAGTTGTTAGCTAGATGGCTTCTTCTCTCTTTTTGGATCTCAATACAAAGTTCCCCCCTCTCTTGTGGAGATCTATTCGATGTAATCTTCTTTTTGTGGTGTGTTTGTTGAGACCGTTGAATTGTGAGTTTATGATCAAGTTTATCTATGAACAATATTTGAATCTTCTCTTAATTCTTTTATGTATGATTGGTTATCTTTGCAAGTCTCTTCGAATTATCAGTTTGGTTTGGCCTACTAGATTGATCTTTCTTGCAATGGGAGAAGTGCTTAGCTTTGGGTTCAATCTTGCGGTGTCCTTTCCTAGTGACAGTAGGGGCAGCAAGGCATGTATTGTATTGTTTCCATCGAGGATAACAAGATGGGGTTTTCATCATATTGCATGAGTTTATCCCTCTACATCATTTCATCTTGCTTAAGGTGTTACTCCGTTCTTATGAACTTAATACTCTAGATGCATGCTGAATAGCGGTTGATGTGTGGAGTAATAGTAGTAGATGCAGGCAAGAGTCGGTCTACTTGTCTCGGACGTGATGTCTATATACATGATCATACCTAGATATTCTCATAACTATGCTCAATTCTGTCAATTGCTCAACAGTAATTTGTTCACCCACCGTAAAATACTTATGCTCTTGAGAGAAGCCACTAGTGAAACCTATGGCCCCCGGGTCTATCTTCATCATATTAAATCTTCCAATACTTAGTTATTTTCATTGCTTTTATTTTACTTTGCATCTTTATCATAAAAATACCAAAAATATTATCTTATCATATCTATCAGATCTCACTCTCGTAAGTGACCGTGTGGGGATTGACAACCCCTTATCGCGTTGGCTGCGAGGATTTATTTGTTTTGTGTAGGTGCGAGGAACTAGCGCGTAGCCTCCTACTGGATTGATACATTGGTTCTCAAAAACTGAGGGAAATACTTACGCTACTTTGCTGCACCACCCTTTCCTCTTCAAGGGAAAACCAATGCAAGTGCTCAAGAGGTAGCAAGAGTATCTTTATAGTCACCCAATTAAATTGTGACATTTGATAGCACACTAAGTGTTCCTCCGGTATTCGGGAGTTGCATAATCTCATAGTCATAGGAACATGTATAAGTTATGAAGAAAGCAATAGCAATAAACTAAACGATCATAGTGCTAAGCTAACGGATGGGTCAAGTCAATCACATCATTCTCTAATGATGTCATCCCGTTCATCAAATTACAACTCATGTCTATGGTTAGGAAACTTAACCATCTTTGATTAACGAGCTAGTCAAGTAGAGGCATACTAGTGACACTCTGTTTGTCTATGTATTCACACATGTACTAAGTTTCTAGTTAATACAATTCTAGCATGAATAAACATTTATCATGATAAAAGAAATATAAATGACCACTTTATTATTGCCTCTAGGGCATATTTCCTTCATTAATATCACAAGACTCCGCACTAGCGGCGGGAGGAGCAATCGAAGTGCTAATAAAATCATTGTTGTTAGTATTTGAGAAATCACATAACTTGGTGTTCTCTTGAGTCATGATCACTACACAACAAGATTGCACTCAAAAACAGATCCGACAAGAAAACGGCGAACGAAAAAGAGAGGCAAATAAAACGACAAAATTTTGTGAAGTGGGGGAGAGGAAAACGAGAGGCAAATGGCAAATAATGTAAATTGCGAGGAGATGAGATTTGTGATTAAGAACTTACTATATGTTGAAGATCCTCCCCGGCAACGGCACCAGAAATTCCTTATGATGTCGCTTGAAGCTACGTCGGTATTTCCCCAAAGAGGAAGGGATGATGTAGCACAACGGCGGTATGTATTTCCCTCAGATATGAATTCAAGGTTATTGAACCAGTAGGAGAACCAAGCAACACAATGTAAACAACACATGCACACTGATAGCAAATCCTCGCAACCCGACGTGTTAAAGGGGTTGTCAATCCCTTTCGGGTAACGGTGCCAGAAATTGGTGCATGACAGGAGAAAGTTGTAATAGATTGAATAAATAGATCATAAATAAAATAAAGTGCAGCAAAGTATTTTTGGGTTTTTGGTTTAGTAGATCTGAAAATAAAAGCAAATAAAAATAGATCGCAAAGGCAAATAAATGAGAAAGAAGACCCGAGGGCCGTAGGTTTCACTAGTGGCTTCTCTCGAGAAAAATAGCAACTGGTGGGTAAGCAAATTACTATTGGGCAATTGATAGAACCTCAAATAATTATGACGATATCCAAGCAATGATCATTATATAGGCATCACGTCCAAGATTAGTAGACCAACTCCTGCCTGCATCTACTACTATTACTACACACATCGACCGCTATCCAGCATGCATCTAGTGTATTAAGTTCATGGAGAAATGGAGTAATTCCATAAGAACGATGACATGATGTAGACAAGATATACCTATGTAGAGATAGACCCCATCATTTTATCCTTAGTAGCAACGGTACATATGTGTCATTTCCCTTTCTGTCACTGGGATCAAGCACTGTAAGATCGAACCCACTACAAAGCACCTCTTCCCATTCCAAGATAAATAGATCAAGTTGGCCAAACAAAACCAAAATATCGGAGAAGAAATATGAGGCTATAAGCAATTATGCATATAAGAGATCAAAGAAACTCAAATAACTCTCATGGATATAAAAAGGTAAATTTGATCATAAACTCAAAGTTCATCGGATCCCAACAAACACACCGCAAAAGAGTTACATCATATGGATCTCCAAGAGACCATTGTATTGAGGATCAAGAGAGAGAGAGAGAGATGAATCCATCTAGCTACTAACTATGGACCCGAGGTCTACAAAGAACTACTCACGCATCATCGAAGAGGCACCAATGGAGGTGGTGAACCCCATCTGAGATGATGTCTAGATTGGATCTGGTGGTTCTGGACTCTGCGGCGGCTGGATAAATATTTCGTCGACTCCCCTAGGGTTCTGGGATTTTTGGGGTATTTATAGAGCAAAGAGGTGGTCCGGGGGGCACCCGAGGTGGGCACAACCCACCTGGGCACGCATGGGCCTCCTGGCGCACCTAGGTGGGTTGTGCCTCCCTCGGGGCACCCCCCAGGCGCAGCCAGGGCCCGTTGTGTTCCTTTTGGCCCATAAAAATTCTCCGTAAAGTTTGGTGCATTTGGACTATGTCTGATATTGATTTTATGCGATGTAAAAACACGAAAAAACAAGAACTGGCACTTGGCACTATGTCAATAGGTTAGTACCAAAAAATAATATAGAATGACTGTAAGATGATTATAAAACATCCAAGATTGATAATATAACAACATGGAATAATCAAAAATTATAGATACGTTGGAGACGTATCAGTATCGAGTTGTAATATTGAGTTGTAAGTAAATAGATGTGTGATGATCATCAATTTTCATTATTAGAGCATTGTCCCAGTGAGGAATGGACGATGGAGGCTATGATTCCCTCACATGTCAGGGTGAGACTCCGGACAATGAGAGAAAAAATGTTAAAAAAAGAAAAGAAAAGAAAAAAAAGAATTAAAGAGAAAAGGGGCATGCTAGTTCCACACTTGTGCTTCAAAGTAGCACCATGTTTTTCATATGGAGAGTCTCATATGTTGTCACTTTCATATACTAGTGGGATTTTTTCATTATAGGATTAGATGCACACCCACTTAGTTTTCATATTGATCTTTTATACACTTATAGCTTTTAGTGCATTCGTTGCATGGCAATCCCTACTCCTCGCATTGATATCAATTGATGGGCATCTCCATATCCTGTTGGTTACCCACGTCGGTGTGAGACTTTCTTACTTTTTTATCTTCTCTATATTTACCCCTATCATCATACTCTATTCCACCCGTAGTGCTATCACTACAAAAAAATACACTTCCGTGATGATACGTGTTTGTCACAGTAGGTCACGTTTTCTGTCATGCATGTACATCCATGACAATTTTATGACAGAATCAAGATAGTCATACCTGTGCTGTCGTAGAAGTGTTCCATGACATTACCAAAATTATTATCATGGAAGTGTCCACTTCCATGATGATAAATCGCGCGTCACAGAAGTGCTTTCATCAAGGGTGACTGACATGTGGCATCCATCATAACGAAACGTCGTTAAGCTATCGGGTCCGGTTTTGGATCCGATAACCCGTTAACAGCCCGGACCAATGGGGATTTTCCACGTGTAAAATTTGGATTGGCTGACAGAAACACGTGTCAGCTCCACGTTGGCACAGGTGTCACTCATCCAATGGGCGAGATGTGCCTATGATATGTTGACATGTGGACCGGCCCAAAAGTGGCCCATAAAGTTTAAATGGGTCATCCCAACTAAAGGCCCGCAAGATTTTGTGGACCATAATGGGTCGGCCCAGCTAAAGGCCCACGAGATTTTGCGGACCATAATGGGCTGGCCCAGCTAAAGGCCCACAAGATTTTGTGGGACATAATGGGCCGGCCCAGGTAAAGGCCCACAAGATTTTTGCGGGCCATAATGGGCCGGCCCAGGTGAAGGCCCACAAGATTTTTGGACCATAATGGGCTGGCCCAGCTAAAGGCCCATGAGATTTCGCCGACATTAATGGGCCGGCCCGGCTGTAGGCCCACAAGATTTTGAGGACCCTAGTAGGCTGGCCCATTAACTGGCTACCATGTTTTGGGCCAAATGCCTTCCCATATTTGATCTGGTCCATTAATGGCATGCCACGTTCCGGGCTAACAATGGCCCATATGAGATCTAGCCCATTAAAAGCCTACCACGTTCTGGGCCAAATTATGGCCCAGATCAGGTCCGACCCTTTAAGAGGCTTTGGGCTAAATTATGGCCCATATCAGATTCGGTCCGTCAACTGGACGCTATACTTTTGGGCCCACTTGCTAAAGGCCCATTTAGTAATTCGGCCTGATATTAGTTTCGGCCTGTTAAGGGCTCATTTAACATTTTGACCCTATATTAATTTCGGCCTGTTAAAAGCTCGGCATATAGTTGGGCCTAACTACGGCCCGGTTTGCATCCGGCCTGCTTGCAGCCGATAATCTGATGGGGCCAAACAAGGACCAAGACAATTTTGGCTTGTTAAATGCCAGTGATTTGATTGGCACAATCATGGGCCGGGGTCCATTTCGGGCTGCTGCCGGCTCGTGAGTTGTTCGGCACATTTCAGGCCCAACCTACTTCTCAGCCTCCTAAAAGCCCATTGAGTTTTCTTGCGAAAAGAGGGCCGGCGGTTTACTCGGCCTATTAAAGGCCCGAATCTACTAGTGGGCCAGTTTACATTTAGGCCTTCTAACGGACCAAGATGACGGGGCCCATGATGCGGATCATACATCGTGATTGCATGACGACCCGATTATGTACCGTAATTTTATGGTTTGGCCGGTTTACTGCGAAGACAGGATATATATATACAGTAGAATAACTGCAGCATCGTGAATAAGAAAAAACCTAGACTATACAATAAAGAAATTATGGCATATTACATCCACTGGGCATCAAAGTTTGCCACTATGATAATAAAGCACAAGCAGACAGCAGATTACATACACGGGGCATCAAAGATCGCCACCAGTGCAACTAAACACGCCGACAAAATAATATACAAAACCGACAACACTTCAATAGAGTTCAAGAAAGGTTAGTCCTATTGGGGAGCTGCAGCGCAAGCAGCTGAGCAAGCTGATGAGATGCGCTGGTTTAACACTTATATCCTCCTCACTCTGAAAGATAAACAAGCAGACAGATGACAGGTTTTGCACATAAAAGTATCAGTGCTGACAATTCATCACATTTCTTACTGACCAATAAAGTGACACAGTTTAAAATTGCATTAACACAATATGGTATTGTTCAGGTCAAGACATGGCAGGAAATGACATTGTGAAGGAGTTGGCAGCTTCACGACACCACTCGATTACAGATCAAGAACTCATAAGTATCAATGGTTAGTGTGTTGTCAATTTATCCCATTTTAGATTGGCAAATAAAGAGACGGTTTAAATAATAGTAGAATGATATGACATTGTTCATAGTTAAGACATTGCAGAATATGACATTGTGCTGTAGTGGGTAGGTTCACCACACCACTAGATTACGGATGAAGAACAGAAGCATACATGCAGTGCAAAAGAAGATTACTTCCTCTGTATAGTTTAATTTACATGGTATGAAGAAGGAACTTGGTTGTACAACTGAAAACTTAAATTGAGAAGGACAAACTTTTGTTTATGAACTACATAATAAACTTTAAACATGCAATTTAATGCAAACACCAAAAATAAACAGCTGTTGCAGTCATGCCTAACCAAATATACACAACAAAGTTTGAAGGCTTGAGAAGGACAAACTTACATTATTGGTGAAAGCAGGCTCTATAAAGCCCTTGTCCATGCTGATGGGGGGCAATTCAAGAAGTTTACCACATAATCTTCTTCATAAGCATTGCCTTTATTCTACATTTTGTTAAGAGTAAATATAGATGTGACAATATAAGAAAAAATGGAGAATATTTAAGATAATATGAAGAGTGATGCTACATAACCAAGTAGCTATAAATGTAAGTACAGCGATACAGGCAAAAGGTACAGCCAAGAGCAATGCAGAGCTAAACTTCTTCAGTACCATCGGTGTTATCCAACCTTATGGTAAGAGTAAATATAGATCTTATGTGTAGAAAATGGAGGGCAAAGGAAAATAAGCTGCAGAGTGATGGTACATGAACAACTACTTGTCAATATAAGTACATTGATAAAGGACAGCAGGTACTTACAAGAACAATGCAAAGCTAAAAAATTTCATTGGCATTGGATATATTCTACACTAACGTAACCATTCATACAGATCAAATAATTTGGAGCGAACAATTGATAAGCAAGCTATCATGCATACTGCTGTCACATAATGAACCAGGTATGTATGCAAGTACAGTGATACAGGACAACAGGTACTAACAAGAGCAAAGCAGCGGGCAGCATATTTGCGATGTCCAGTCATTATTTTCAAACCGGAATTCTTTTTCTAGCAGATTTCCTGCAAAAAAGATCCGTAAGGCACATGCGAAAAAGTAGAAGTTCAAATTGTCATGCGATATCATAGACAGTACCTCATCCTCGGAACGAGACCAGTGCATAACAAGGTTTTTCCATTCAATATCTTCTAAATTTAGCACAGCAGACTTCACCAGAAATTCGTTTATAGACTTGCCATCAAAGTGTGATTTCCTCAGGTAACACCAATACTGCTGCAATGCTTCCTTGAAAAGCGCAAGCAAGCTTTGCTCGTCATGACTATCCATATTGACCCTCGCCTACTTACAACAATGTAATGTAAATCATTGATGTGTTCAATCAGCAGAAAACAAGAAAATAATCACCATGAATAATAGTACTTACATGTAAGTGGGACAGGAAGATGTGAAAATGGTGTTTGTCTTCACTATAATCTTCCCATGATGGGAATATATGCACGTAGTCCCTAACAACATTGAAAGCATTATCTTTTAAACTGGGAATAACTGGAATGGGGTTCCAATCTGCAGGAATTGGTCATCTCTGCAGTTGGGATAGGTCTTTGGCCGGTGGACTTGCTGTACTTTTTGCTGAAGTGGGATTTTTCTGTGGTACGGATGGTGCTATGGCAACTGGACTCGGCATACCTTTTGCTGGAGTGCAGGTCCTGTGTGGTGCGGCTAGTGGTGTGGCTAGTGAAGTATGGGTACAGTTTGCTAGAGTCGGTCCTACATTTTGTGTCACTAGTTGTACAGCCAATATAAGTGGGGTGTTGTCTGATTTCTCCGGCACAACCATGTTTTTCAAGGACTTTGTTGGTGCTCCTTCAGGTTCAGCAATCACCCTCTTCCTTTTTGATGTCTGATGCACAAGAACAACATTTGAGTGGAAAAACATGGTATGATGACAGATGGAAAATGTATTGATAATGGATGGGCATGGCATCTCGACATATATGATGAGTAAAGTAAGCAGATGGCGGTGCAACAAAGTAGAAGAAATGCAAGACAACATATGCAAGATACGCGAAATCAATAAAACCTTGCCAAATTAGAACAGGCACCTTGATGGGTGACAGGCCATCTGCCTTTGACTCCTCGAGGTTAGAATAGTCATTAGGACCATATTCTGAACAAGAATCAATAGGTGGGGAGCGTATGAGTTTCATTGCATCCAGAATGGCACTCAATGCCTTGGTGCCAATTTTGTAAGTCATTGCGGTGTTTAGCTTCAAGAGTGGACTGCTGCTAGTGCGACACAAAGCAGCTACACAGATCATAGTGTAGATATAACAGGAAAACCGTAAGCATCGGAGTAAAATCAGCAAAGTGGAACTTGCTGGAATATATGTGCTAGTATTGCCGGTACGGCTAAAAGGCTTCGGATACCAGCTCTCTTCAACTGAAGGTGTGGTACTATTAATATCAGTGTAACTCTCAAAGGCGACACAGCTCCCCGCATTTCCTTGTTGTTCTTATAGGATTCAAGTGGGCGGGCCACTACAAATCCTATTCTCATGTTTACAAAATCCTACGAATCAAAGAGGCCCGAAGAGTTCAAAGTGTCCATACCAACCGACCGTATAGACCTCTACACTGCAAATGTCCCTACTCATCTTCACTACAAGGAACATACTGTACTACTATCATACTCCCTTCGTTCCACAATATAAGTCTTGGTAGAGATTTCCACTATGAATCACATACAGATGTATCCAGATACATTTTAGAGTGTAGATTCACTCATTTTGCTCCATATGTAGTCCATGGTGGAATCTATACAAAGACTTGTATTTAGGAACAGAGAGAGTACTTATTAAAGAAGAACGGAAGAGGAACATGCTAAAGAAGAGCAAGCAGATTTTGGATAATAAAATGGTCGTTGCACAGCGCCCACACATGATGAACCAGAGTGCATTAAGAAAGCAACTCCCTGTTGTCTCTCTATATGTGGTGCATGTGCTTTTCTGAAAGTAAAGTAGGAAAATTAGCTGACCAATTAAATGTTATCTATTTTAGTAATATCAACATCATATCAGATTCGTACTTGAGCAACAAGTTTGGATTATGAGTGACACGTTGTTTAGCTTGATGGGTTCAGGACCAGTGTTAAGCAGGTACGATGATGGTACTGAATATAAAGGCATGTATGCACGCAAGTCGCATGACTTTTGTCATTTGGGTCAGTCAACCATTTCAGGCGGTTGGATGAGGATCCTACGTCTCCTAACCCTTCTTCGTCTCTGATTCTTCCCATACAGAACACCGCACGGGCCGTCGATCGGACCACCGGCCCCCACCGCCTGTGTTCCTCTGCCACCCCCACCCCCGCCCCCACCCGCGTCGAGTTTTCTTTGTTCAGCGAGGCACCACCGCCGCCCCCCACCCCACAACCAAAGTCCCCACCCGAGCCCCTTCGTTCGCCCCGGTGAACTCCGGCGAGCTCTGAAAATCGACTGACCCAATTTTAAAATTTAGTCTACTATGATTTAACTAGTGTGGAATATAAAAGGGGAAAACCATAAGCACTGGGAGTATAGTGTTGAGTGTGTCATGGCGGATCTGAAGGTGCAAACCGGACAAAGGCAACTTCGCAACCAATGTTTGCTTTCAACTAGCAAGTAAGTGATGAACAAGAAATCAGAGTAAAGCAGTGGCGATCTATTTTCTTGCTGCGATAAATAAGTTGAGCAGATACGAAAGAGTACTGCCTCTAGTGCGGAGCCGTGTATGCATCTGCTGAGAATTTGACGGTGTTGCGGTAGCGATGGCTGTCGGCAGCGTGGAAGCAGATCTAGGAGGGTAGACGGTGGCGGTGGGGCACGATGGACGAGATGGTCGTAGGAGTGGCATCGGCAAGGTGGGCGACGGCGGGGATGAAGCGAGAGGACGGGATGCAAGGATCCCGGTCCGAAGCCGTGGATGAGAGAGGTCGATCTCTTGTAATGGACGGCGACGTCGGGGTATCAGCTCCGGCATGGTGGAGGAGGATGGTGGTGGATGGGGTGGAGGACAGAGGAGGCTGGGGCAGAGTGGGTGTTTTGGCACCCACGGATTACGAATGGGAAAATGGAGGTGGAGAGGAAGGGGAAACCATGTCTTCAGGGCACGCTTGTCTCAAATGCGAGGAAATTTACAAACTTAGACCCCGTTTCAAATTTCCTACATCACAGCAATATTAGTCGGTTGGGGATAGGATGGTAATCTCGCATACACCGAATATTTGCCGACGAGAGTATGTTTTTGGCGCCCACCGTGTATGAATCGGGGAGGGAGTCGATTTCGGCCGAGGACACACTGTGTTTTGGCGCCCACCGTGTATGAATCCGGGTGAGAGGCGGTTATGTCATGTTTGAGTGAAATTACAAACCTACCCCTATCGAACCTATAGAAATCGAGCAGATAGGCTTTCTGTGGCAGGGATAGGCAGCAGTAATTTCCATCTTGTAGATTTTGGTTTCGGGCGGTTACTGTGACTTTCCCCGCTTCGTTCAAATTTTGCAGAGTGCACGTTTACCGTGCCAACTCAATTTCAATCCCGTTTGTACTCTATTTTTCGGACGGGATCCATTTCTATTGGAATAAAATTCTATATACATCATTTTTATATATACTTTCAAAAGCACAACAAGGAATTCTGCTCCTTTATATGTATAATATGATTTACAAATACAATGATCTCAAAATCATAAGGTTGAATTCAAAAAATTAAACCAAATTATGTTCTACTAAAATGTATGGATCAGTAATATCTACATATTAAATAACATAGATGCGCGTGAATTCATATGAGTATGCATGTTTGATAGATCAATTTTGGTTCGAGTACGGATTACATGTATCATCATCTCGAATTGGAATATTTGAATCCCTTTTATGTCCACTCCTTTCACGCCCATCTCTCTCGCATGCATGCTCCTTCATGTAGCTATCACTCTCTTTTCTCCAGCTCACCCGCACGCTCACTTCATGTTTCTCCTATCCTCGCAAACATGGTCTCTCGAAGTCTCCCTTGAGAAGTGTCACACTCTCCCTATCATTATACATTACACGGTTGTCATTATCTCTCACATCTCTACCATTCTCTCGTATCACTAGGTACCTAAGCTTTCTTTTTCACCGCCACACACACGGTCTCCACTCATCTTTCACTTTGTCTTTATCTCTATGGGATTCTCTCACACACCCTATATGTCTCTAGATATGAATCATACCACTAAAATTACTCTCTCTCTCTCCTATAGACACAACATTTGTTGCGGTCTCCTTTTCGTCTCCATCCCAGACTGACATTATTCATTTGTTTACCGATCAAACAAACTCCCCCCTCTCTCTCTCGCACACACACACAACTCCTGCTTCCACTCCCCTTCCCGACTACTGTCTCTCTCACACACACACAAAACTCTCGCTTTCGCACCCCCGACTCGTATTTCCCTCACAAACATTTATCGACTAGCCTCTAGATAGGTTTATACACCCGCACACTCATGCCTCCACTATCGCATACATGTCTCTCTCCCGCTCCTTGTATCTATGTAGATTTTTCTTCCCTTCTTGAGACACGCCCTCTCGATCGTGCACACACACACTATCGCCTCATTTTAAGCTAATACCTCACACACACAGACTCTTGGTGTCTTTGTCACACATTCACTCTGTCCTCCTCCTCTCTCCCTCTCTCTCACACACACATGGGCTTTTTGCAACAACTAGCAAGATGCCCATGTGTTGCACGGAGCATGAAGATGCATTTGTATGAGTAGTTTATCTTGTGGGAGAAAAGGATGAACAAGGGAAGGCCTTATTTGCAAGTGTGGAGAGGGGTGTGGGTATCTTTTTGCAAAATTGTCATAGTTTCCTTCCTATCCATCAGATATAGATTGGACGGCCTATATTGCAGGATGGCAGGCACACGATCATCACCGACTATGCTTTTTATAAGAGTAGGGATAAAAACAGAGTTGGTGATGATAGTGGCCCTGCCATCCTGCAATATAGGTCGTCTGATTTATATCTGACGGATAGGAACGAAACTATGGCAATTTACCCGCACTCCTCTCCACATTTGCAGATAAGGCCTTCCCTCATTCATCCTTTCTCCCACGAGATCTTGATCTTCCATGCAACGCACAAGCATCTTGCTAGTAAGAGTAGAAATTAGACATATACCACTTCTCGAATCTTGAAACCAACAACATTCCTCCCTTATCTCATCAAAACCGCCAAAGGAATATATTTTGAGTGAAACATAACATTTTTTTAGTGATATACATATTTCAAAACTAGACTTTTTACTATCAAATTGATGAGTATGTATTAATCTACTCTAATCGTGTGACAGCGCATTGGCACATTGCTAGTAGTTATTATAATTTTTTGGACACCAGACAAACTATGGAGTATATATACGAAGAGAAGAGGCGCATGCACGCAGTCGGTCTCTCGTTGTGTCTCGCACACATGAGTGTTATGTAAAGGCAACGTTAACAAATAAACCCTAAAACCCTAGGTGCACGATTGCTGCATTCGCGGGTACCGGGAACGTGGTGGAGCGCACCTTTATAGGAATAGTCAGCTCACGTGATAATTTGATCCGTAGGAGTTGATGGTCGGGACCACATGTGAACGACTTGGAGGTGGTCGCTCGCCAGTTGCCACAGATTGAGTAGCCACGTTCAAAATATCATTTTTTGGCGGGGTTAAGAGTTCCGATTTTCAATGGCGCGTTATAAGTACTAAGTAGTTTTTAGAACGATTGGTATGGAGAGAAAATGGAATTCATAGTACTACGTACCTCCTTGGCGTATGGTTGTATGGGTTTATGTTGCGAGATGTTAAACCTGGTAATTCTAGGGCAAATACTATGGTTTTGATTTAGATGTTGGTTTTCAGTAATGAAAATCGGAAGGGGGAAACCCTTCTTTGATTAAAAAAACTACTACCTCCGTTCTGGTTTACTAGTCCCCATCGTATTTTGGGTCAAAGTTTGTCCATGAATTTTACTTGTAAAATGTGAATGGAAAATGAGATTTGTTATACGCAGACAAAAAAGGACTGGAGGGAGTGATTGCTCTGACACGGACGCGACCTCTCATAGCATAGGCATTGAACTGGCGTGCCGGCCAAGAGGACCCCACTCGCTGCAGGCCTGGCTGAAAACGCCTCCTCGCCGCATGCAACCGGCTTCAGACTGCCCCGCCTGCCTTCATTGAATCCGCACGTGTGCCGGCAACACGTCCTTCCGCGAGCCGGCCGGCATTTTAGAACACAAAAAATGACCAAAATATAATTAATTACGCATGGTCTTGACTAGTTGTGCTCGCACTGGTAGCAGGAACTAGAGGTTTTTCTTTATTCATAACTCTCCTCAATTTTTTTTGGCTTTGAAGTGAATCATGGTTGTGGACATTATGTATGTGGAGATATCTATGAACATGAGTTCGATGTGGAAGTTGAACTTGGAATGTCGGGCTTGCACGTGAACTATACCATGTCCAATGCTACGTCTGTTATTGTTTGGAAAGTAATTATTGTTATTACATGACCCAAAAAAATTTGTGCCACATCAGTAGATGCACGGACATCACAACAGGCATGCTAACTGGATAAACATTTGAACCTAGCTACTATGAAGGAAATTTTGTATTGACAACAGTTTGATAGCAGGAGGTGCCTAGCCTGCTCTGCCTCTGCTAGCTTCTTCCATCTCTTCTTTGACATGGGTGAAGAGAGCATTTGATTGCTCTTTTCGCTTCTTTAGGAACTCGGCTACATTCTCAAGGGATGTTGCACGCTTTCTTTCAGCCTTTACTAGAGCCACGAGGACACAAACAGCTGATGACTCCACCTGGCTTGTGTGTAATCCAGCATCATCTGGGAATTTTCACCTTGTGTCTAATCCAGCATCATTAGGGAACTAGCACCTTATGTGTAATCCAGCCTCATTCTGGAAACATGATCTTGAGGTTGACCACACTTCCCTCCTCGCAGGAACTGCATCCTGAGATGAAGTTACTTCTTTTTTAGATCAATAATCAGAGCAACCCAGATCCATTTAGTAGAAGCCAGATAAACAGAACTGGGAGAAGTGAATTCAAAAGGAAAAAAATATAAAAACAGACTACAAGGTGAGAACACCCACTTCCTACATCAAGCTAAAAACAAAAGCATTTGGACGATTAAGACTCTTCTTATGACACATCGAAGAACACGAGGCTTAAGAGAAACATAAACTACAACATATACACATCAAAGAACACAGGGCTAAACGAAAGTAATTGAAAGGGTGTTACTTACCAAAGCTCATTTTACAGGTTCGGTGTAGCTCCTCTTTAACTTGCCACGCTCCTTGAAGATGTCCCCAATATCCCATGTTTGGTCTTCATTGCTCCTCTGCATGTTCACACTCGTGGTTTTAAAATCTCAACATGGCAAGAAAAAGGGATGCTATAACCAATTACTTTTACGGGAACAATAGCACCCAGGAAATTTGAAGGGTAGGTATGAACAAAATTGGAACTGCACATGTACTGCTAAGTAATTCAATACACACATTACCAATCGAGGAGGAGAACGATGGTCGCGGCGGCCTCTGCGAGTCATGGTCGGCAATGGGAGTTAGTTCATTGTCCACGACGGTGGTGCTTCTGTGCTTGGCGTCGGCTTCCGGGAAGCAGATCCGAGACCGAGGAAGACGGTGTCGGGGAAGAGGCTCCGTGTATGACAACGGTGGTGGACCGGCTCCAGTGCGGCATACGAGGTCGTCGATGAGGCAGATGCGCTGCGGTGGACGAGTGTGTCTATGTAGAAGGGGAGGAACACGAAGGCTGCGATGCGTGGAGAAGTCTATTTTGCGGTGGGGATAGAAAATGGGGGGTATTCTGGTGTACTACTTTGGGTGCCAGGGTGGGGTTGGCTGGGTAGGGTGAACCTGAAGTTACGAAAACAGCCCCCTACCAACCGTCATCCATAGGCCTGTTCCGAAGGCTAGGATGGTAACTTCCCACTGCTCGAATCAGGGTCGCGGGAGATTTTCCCGTCGACCTCAAAATTTTGTGACACTGAACTCCCCATGTGGCGTGTTGGGTGATTCGGCTAAGCAACTAGCGAGTAGTACTAGTAAACTCTGCATATTAGGTTTGACCGAAGTCAAACTTCCTAAAGTTTGACCAAGTTTATAGAAAATATAAACATTTACCATAACAGATATGTATGATGTGAAAGTACATTCAATAATGAATCTAATGGTATTTATTTGTTATTGTATATGTTAATATTTTTTGTTATAAACTTTCTGAGAGTTTACAAAACTTGACTTTGACCAATGCTAATACGCGGACTTAAATAAAAATGGAGGGTGTACACACTTGTTTTCTTAGTATGTAGTGAATTTATCATTTGTTGAAATTGTGAAATAAATATATTAGGCTACTGACTTCGAATGTAATGGTCTATACAATTCAATAGTTACAATCATTGTCGAATTCCAAGATGTATACGAGGTCTATAGTACTTCACAACATGCTCAAACTCGCATAATCCCAATCAAATGGCAATCAAAATGCATTTCATAGTTATTACTTTGTAGGATGCAACAAAACCAACAATAACTCTACATCAGCCATTATAAAAGCAACATTTTGAACATATCCCAATGTGTGAATGAAATGTGAGAGAGAGCTTGCGAAGATGGAGCGGATAGGGCGGGAAAGACTGTATGTATGTGGACGAGAGAGTAGGAGACAAACCTAACGAAACAGAGAGAGTGAGATAGAGAGAGAAAGAGAGAGGAATAAGTTAGGTCTGTGAGAAAGATGAAGACATGTAATATACGTGAGATGCGTGTGCATCCGGATTCTGTACACGTGGAAGGAGAAGAGACAACAGGTTTGATGAGAGAGCTGGAAAAACATGGACGAGAGGGGAAGGATCTCGTGGGTTGATGGATTGATAAATTTGTGCGGGGGAGAGAGGGATTGGTAATTTTGTGCGAGAGAGAGAGAGTGGGGGAGGAGTCAGTCAGCCGTCGTCACATCATCCTGCTTCCAAATGGCCCCGCATTATCTAGCGTAGTGTGGTCGCCGTCTTCGATCTCCTCGATGCCCTCTTTGAAGATTGAGCTGTTGTGCATGATGGGGTGCAGAGAAGCACAAGCGAGAGTGGTTGCCATATAACCTTGGATGGGGATGAATTGTGTGCTCGGGGGAGGGGGTGTGTGTGCTGTGTGTTGTGTGTGTGCGTGTGTGTGTGTCAGATATTGAGAGAAAACAAACCTAAGGAGAGAAATGTGTGTGTATGTGACCGAAAGCTACATGCTAAACAGGGTATTCACGAAGAGATTGTGTGTGTGAGATAGAGAGCGATGTGCGGGCCTTGAGGTGGGCAGGGGCCGGGTAAGGGTGTCAAAATGTGCGCGTTGATGCATGTGTTACATGCGATCGTGCAAGGGACAGATGAATTGGGAGAGATGGTTGTTGTGTTATGGATGCTCCTCTCTCTCACACACACACACACACAAGTAAAATAGAAGACCGTTCTCTCATGTATACACAAGTACACAACGTATCGGCATCTATCTATGTCTCACTCATGCATGATCATTTGCACATTCACACCTCTCTATGTCTCTATCACACGCACACCGTCTCCACATTGCCCTTCCGCCACAACACACATATGGACACATACATCAATTCCAACATTGCTATCTGAAGGATGGGTTGAGGACTATTTGTCTCTAATGGATTTCCCTATTTGGCTCCCTTTGTGAGTTGACTCTATAGATCTTCTCTGTAACCATAAATTGGCAGCTATAGCAAAAGTATATATACTTGCTAGACCTTCTCATTGAAGAAGGTGAGGATACTAAAGACCGGGTGCTGTCACAATTTCTCAGTAAGGCAACAGGTGATGTAGTGATTGATGATCCCCGTTTCGGTAGCAATTGCAGAAAGCCTATTTGCGGTTGCATCATCCATAGCAATGCGTCACGTTCTCTCTCAGTCACACACACAAAATTAGTATTAAAAAACTAGGGCGCACCTAAAACGTCCAAATCCAAATAAACACGAACCGGAGCTAAATTCAAATATATGGACATATTGTAGCTTCAAGAACTTTTCCCGGAAAAAAGTTGAGTAATATTCAGGGATTGTTTTCACACACAAAAAGGTTCAGTGGATGTCCTTCGAGCGCGACACGATGACGCACCGTTCGATCGACCGCGCGGCCACGGTTCACGCGCTTGCACAGGATTCCGTATCATGGCCGTCGCGCCCTCCCCTGAACCGCCTACTACCACCATGCTCCCCCCCCACCCCCGTCATCCGTTTAACCCCGGGCACGATCCATTTTTTTCCGGCGAACTGCATTCCACACCAAATACTCATAAGATAGATCATGGGCACCCTGCCACCCTAATATAGATACTGGGGTAGCTTCTCTGTCGTCTTCTTCGTTCGCTCCGTCGAACTTCTTTCACAAATCGACTGACCCAAATTATACTATTAGTACGAACGTATTAAGTACAGTAGGAACACGAAGATACGAGCAGTAGTACCAACTGCAATAAGAATAGTAGTAAGACATCGTACTAGTACTACTGTACGTACTAAAGAGTTCAAATATTGAGAAAGAACATAAACATAGTTCTGTTGGGGCCTCAGCACAACACACCCTTGAAAATAAACTAAGCAACTATTCCAGTTGACACTGCAGTAGAACCAGCATGAGCGACGGCACTGCCACCTAATCGGAGTCCGAGTCCAGGTCCTCGACTTCATCCTCGTCCCTCTTCCTGGCATGCATAGGACGTGAGCAAGGCATGCTTTCACCATTGCGGATCCACGTGTGTAGATGACGAAAAACTCATCGTTGGTGATGGCTCTAACCTGGTACTCAGCGGCGACAATGGAGATTTGGGAGGCCATGGATTTTCGAGGAGGGTTAGGAGAAGTTGAACTGGTGTAATGTGAAAGGACAGGACGACTGGGAGCGAACTGTTGTAAGGTAATGTACTAGTAGAAGACGGGGACGAGTAGGGCATGTGAACGGCATGGGGTTGCTGGCTTGCCCGGTGGATAAACGGCTGCAAGCCCCCAAGGAGTTCTCGAGAACTATGCGGGACCCACTAGATGTCATGTCTACTAGACCCGTATCATAGGCCTGGCGGTATAGCTTCTGCCTATTCGCATGCCATGCCGGCGTGTGGGTAACTTCACTTAATTCCGTCAACCGTCGCGCCTCCCACAACCTTCGCCTCCCTCGCGTGGTCGCGCCCTTTGAGACTTCGACCGGGTATAAATGAGCAATTTTTTGCCTACTCCGCATGCATGATACTCCCTCTGGTCCATTTTACTTCCGTCAACCGTTTGCAAAGTTTTTGACCAAATTTATACTAAAAATATCAATATCTACAATACTGATTATAATGAGTATAAGAACTACTATTAGATGAGTTAGATGAGTTAAAGATTCTAATCCTGAACTAACCCTGAAGTAACTCTAGCGAAAGAGGTGTTTGGATGACAGGGTTAGATGGAGCACGGATACAACGAGGTGCCTTCATGGGCAGTGTGAGAGGGAGGGAGGGATGGATAGGACGAGAAGCTTCGAGGAAGTGGGGAGGGATCTGCTGCAGGGAGAGCGAGAGAAAAATGTGTTTTTTAGTGTCCCGAGAAGAACTAACCCAAATAAGCACCTCTTGGGTGGGTTAGATTTTTTGGGGGTTAGTTGAGTTCAAACTAACCCAAACTAACTCTAACACATGGATCCAAACAGGGCCAAGGTTAGCTATTAGAGTACTACTACCTCCCTTCTAGTTTAAAGGGCTCGATTCAAAAATGTCACCTACTCTTAGCAAGATAGAGGCGGTGGAATAGTTTTTGTAGTTCTTCACAAAAAATGTGTTTACCAATGCATGCATGAACACTAGTTACTCTAACCCCCCTCTCTTCTTTAATTCTTTGCCACATCAGCATGTTTGCTATTCCCGTGTGCATGATACCAGCTAAGATACCACCATTATGGCCAGCCTTAATCATCGCATGCAATAATTTAGTGCACCTTGAAATATGAACATGTGTGGGGCGTGTATGTTTTTAATGACTTGAGACTATACCTAGCCCGGCATGCAAGATGAGACTTATTATGCACCATTCCCCATACCTGTAGGAAGTCCGTTCATCTCCAAATCTTTTCCTCTCCATGTGTGGAAACAATATGCCTAGGAGACTCTCCTTCTCCCTCCGGCGGTCCCACCACTCCACCCCGTGTGGAAAAAATCTGCATGCATGACTCTCCTCCCCCCGCGCTCGTCCAATCCGTTGTGACCAGTAATATTTCCACCCCTTCCCTCCCCCGTAATTTATTCCAACAAATATGCCCACGTAGATGTTACACGCAACATATCTTCCGGGATGCTGCTTCAGCCGATCCCTGGCGCTAGAAGAAGAAGATGAGCTGGGTTCGCCTTGTTTTGGCCCCCGCATCCGAGATCAGCCCTTTCCCAAAGGGTTCAGGCTCCCGAGAGATACGCCCAAGTACACCGGCTTCATGAAGCCGGAGGACTGGCTGGTTGACTACTCCACAGCTGTCAGCATCGCCAACGGCAACAAGCGCGTAGCCGTGAAGTACGTTCTGCTTATGCTCCAGGGCACAACCCGGACGTGGCTGAACAGCTTGAAGCCCCGCAACATCAACAGCTGGGTTGATTTCACTGAAGCCTTCATCCGCAACTTCACCAGCACGTACAAGCGGCCGCCCAAGCCTCGCCAGATCTCCTTATGCGTCCAAGGTCCCAATGAGTCGACTCGTGACTACCTCACTCGATGGGCCGAGCTGCGCAACTCCTGTGAGGGCGTGCACGAGGTGCAGGCCATCGAGTATTTCACTGTCGGGTGCCGAGAAGGCACCCTCCTCAAACACTGGCTTCTCTGCGACGAGCCGGCAACCCTCGACGAACTACTAATCATAGCAGACAAGTACGCCACAGCCGACTCCTCCATGAAGGCAGAAATCAAAGTTGTCACGTCTGGCAAAGTGGCTCCTCAAGCTCCTCGGACTCCGGCTGGCAACACCAGTCGGCGCCAGCAACCGAATGACAACAAGCGCAAGGCCACGCTGCCGGCTTCCACCAGCCGGCAGGTGGCAACAGTCGAAGATCGACAGCCAGAAGGGCAGCCTCCATCCAAGCGTCAGAAAGGTGGCAAGACCAACTGGTTGCCTGCCTTCTTGTATGAGCAGACTCTCGATGCGCCCTACAAATTCCACAATGGAGCAAAGCCATCCAACCACACCACTCGGAAGTGCCACTGGCTCACCCGGATTGCCAAGGGTGATGGGCTCCCGCCTCCTCCGCTTGCCGGCCCGCCGCCTCCTTCGCAGCAGCAGGCGGCGGTTCGGCCAGTTGGTGCCATACAAGATGAATACCCTAAAGAGCATGGAGCTTATGTCGTGTTCACCAGCATGGCCGATGATAGGCACAGCAAACGGCAGCGACAACAAGAAGTAAATGCAATGGCATCAGAGACCCCCGAGTTCATGCATTGGTCTGAGAAGCCCATCAATTGGAGCAGAGCTGACCACCCGAAGGTGATGCCAAATCCCAGTTCTTATGCCCTGGTTTTGGATGCCACTTTCGCCACAGAGAGGTGGCTTCTCACTTTTCCCGAGTCCTGATAGATGGCGGCAGCAGCATCAACATCCTATATCGAGACACTATGGAGAAGTTAGGAATCAAACAGAGGCAGCTTCAGCCCAGTCGGACTGTGTTCCATGGCATAGTTCCTGGCCTTTCCTTCTCACCAATCGGCAAGACTCAAATTTACGTCCTCTTCGGAGACAAAGAGCACTTTTGCCAAGAGCCAGTCTGGTTTGAGGTGGTGGACCTTGAGAGCCCCTATCATGCACTACTTGGTCGGCCTGCTCTGGCCAAGTCCATGGCGGTCCCCCATTATGCCTACCTCAAGATGAAGATGCCGAGCACCAAGGGAATCCTAACCATAACTGGGGACTACAAGAAGTCATCCGCCTGTGCGGCAGACAGCAGCCGGCTAGCCGAGTCCCTCGTGATTGCGGCTGAAAAGCGGCTCCTTGACCAGGTTGTGGCAATGGCAGGCAAGCTGCCGAAAATGTTGCCCAACCCCAAGGAGCCGTAAGCTGAGGGCTCATTCAAGCCGGCCAAAGAGACAAAGAAGATACCCTTGGACCCGGAGTGCCCAGAGAGGCACGCTGTCATAGGTGCGAACCTTGACAGCAAATAGGAAAGCGAGCTCATCGATTTCCTCCATGAGAATTGGGGCATCTTTGCATGGTCTCCCAAGGACATGCCGGGTGTTCCGACGGATTTCGCCGAGCCAGTCAGGCCTGACCTGATGCTAAGCCAGTCAGGCAGCCCGTGTGCCGTTTGTTAGAGGAGAAGAGAAGAGTTGTTGGAGAGGAAATATCTCAGCTTCTAGCAGCCGGCTTCCTCATGGAAGTGTTCTTTTCCGAATGGTTAGCCAACCCAGTCCTCGTGCTGAAGAAGAATAAGCAGTGGCGCATGTGTATTGATTATACCAGCCTCAACAAAGCTTGCCCCAAAGACCCATTTTCTTTGCCAAGAATCAACCTAGTAATTGACTCCACAGCCGGATGTGAGCTATTGAGCTTTTTGGATGCATACTCAGGATATCATCAGATCAAGTTGAGCCCGACCGACAGGCTGATGACCGCCTTCATCATGCCATTCGGAGCCTTCTGTTACCTGACCATGACGTTCGGCTTGAGAAATGTCAGCGCCACGTTCTAGCATTGCATGCAGAAGTGTCTCCTCAAGCAACTCGGCAAAAACGCCCACGTCTACATGGATGATGTTGTGGTGAAGACGGAGAAGCGCGGAACACTGCTAGAAGACCTCAAGGAGACCTTTGAAAACTTGCGCCGATTTCAGATCAAGCTCAACCTGGAGAAATGTGTCTTTGGAGTACCAGCCGGCCAGCTTCTTGGCTTCCTGGTCTCAGAGCACGGCATAGAGTGTAACCCTGTGAAGATCAAGGCCATCGAGAGGATGGAGGTGCCCACCCGACTGTTGGACGTGCAGAAATTCACCGGCTGCTTGGCATCCATCAGCCGTTTCATCAGTCGGCTGGGCGAGAAGGCTCTTCCCCTGTACCAGCTCATGAAGAAGACCACTTTTTTCAAGTGGAGCGACAAGGCGGATGAAGCTTTTCTCCAGCTCAAGAAGATGCTGACCACTTCACCTGTCCTGGCGGCTCCGATTGCTAAGGAGCCCATGCTTCTCTACATCGCCGCCACCAGCCGGGTGGTTAGCATAGTCATAGTTGTGGAACGCAAGGAAGAAGGCAAAGCACTACCGGTCCAGAGGCTGGTGTATTACCTGAGTGAAGTGTTGTCCGCCTCCTAGAAGAACTACCCGCACTATCAGAAGATGTGTTATGGCGTACACTTCGCCGCCAAGAAGCTGAAGCCATACTTCCAAGAGCACCCGATCACCATTGTCTGCACTGCTCCTCTTGCCGAGATCATCGGAAGCCGAGATGCTTTGGGCTGAGTGGCCAAATGGGCCATAGATTTGGCCCCCTACACCATCTACTACTAGCCTTGCACCGCCGTCAAGTCACAAGCACTAGCCGACTTCCTCGTCGACTGGCCCGAGACCCAGTACCTGCCGCTAGCGCCAGACTCCACCCATTGGCGGATGCACTTTGATGGTTCCAAGATGCGCACCGATTTGTGAGCCGGCATCGTCCTCACCTCTCCCAAAGGCGACAAGCTCAGATATGTGCTGCAAATCCACTTTGCCGCCTCCAACAACGTTGCTGAATACGAAGCACTCATTCACGGGCTCCGGCTTGCCAAGGAAATCGGCATTCGCCAGATCCTGTGTTATGGAGACTCTGACTTGGTGGTCCAGCAGTCGTCAGGCGACTGGGACGCCAAAGATGCAAACATGGCAAGCTACCGCTTCCTCGTCCAGCAACTCAGCGGATACTTTGAAGGGTGCGAGTTCCTACATGTGCCAAGAAATGGCAATGAGCAAGCAGACGCCTTGGCATGAATCGGCTCCACCCGACAAGCAATACGAGCCGGCGTCTCCCTGCAACGCCTCCTTAAGCCGTCTGTCAAGCCATCGCTAGAGTCAGATTCCATCTTCATGTCGGCCCCTCCTGAAGCAGTCGGATCCAACTTGAGGACCCCAGCAGCCGGCGCGGGGAATTTGGCAGGCGGCCCGGGGACTACGGCAGCCGCACCCGGCCCTGGGACTTCAGAACCCGGCCCGGGGACTGCAGCAGTCGGCCCGGGGACTTCATCAATTTAGCAAGCGGTAGCCGACTCCAACCCGCCGCCTCCCGGCCCAACCGCCCTCGTGCAAGTTGCAGTCCTGGCAGTCGAAGAAATAGTAGCACCTTCATGGGTGCAGCCCATCCTCAACTTTCTAGTGAACAAAGAGCTGCCGACTGATGAGATCTCGGCCCGGCAAGTCCAACACCGGGCAGTAGCGTACACCATTGTCAACAGAGAACTTCTGAGGCGCAGTGTCACGGGCATGTACCAGCGCTGCGTAGAGCCAGAGCAAGGTCAAGCAATCCTCAAAGATATCCACCAAGGCGAGTGTGGCCACCATGCGGCGTCAAGAGCTCTTGTTGCCAAAGCATTCCACCATGGGTTTTTCTGGCCGACTGCTCTAGAAGATGCCAAAGGCTTAGTCTAGAAATGCAAAGGGTGCCAGAAGTTCCGCTCTAAGCCTCATCAGCCGGCTTCTGCACTCAAGACCATCCCCATTGCCTAGCCCTTCGCTGTCTGGGGGCTGGATATGGTGGGACCATTCAAGACAGCACGCCGCGGCATGACTCATCTGCTTGTCATGGTGGACAAGTTCACCAAGTGGATAGAAGCAAAACCAATCAAGAAGTTGAACGGTCCGACTACTGTGACTTTCATCGCCGACATCACCATCCGGTATGGCATACAACACAGCATCATCACCGACAACGGCACAAACTTTGCCAAAGGCGCCTTGGCTTGTTTCTGCGCGACGCAGGGCATCCGACTGGGCTTAGCGTCCGTTGCCCATCCACTGTCAAACGGCCAAGTGGAGCGGGCAAACGGCCTCATTTTGTCTGGCATCAAGCCCCGACTGGTCAAGCCTCTGGAGCGCTCGACCGGCTGTTGGCTCGACGAGCTGCCGGCCGTCCTCTGGAGCCTGCGCACAACTCCGAACAAGTCAACCGGCTTCACGCCCTTCTTCCTCGTCTACGGTGCCAAAGCCGTCATCCCGACGGACATAGAATTCGACTCCCCTCGAGTCACCATGTACATCGAAGAATAGGCAAAAGAAGCACGAGAAGACGGCGTCGATCTACTGGAAGAGGGCCGGCTGCTGGCGCTCAGCCGGTCCACCATCTACCAACAGAGTCTATGCCGGTACTACAACCGGAAGGTCAAGCCAAGATCCTTCCAAGAGGGAGACCTTGTGCTCCGGCTGATCCAGCAAACAGCCGGCCAGCACAAGCTCTTGACACCTTGGGAAGGCCCCTTCATCATCAGCAAGGTGTTGGGAAACGACTCCTACTACCTGATCGATGCTTAGAAGCCTCGAGCACGCAAAAGAGATGACTCCGGCAAGGAGACGAAACGACCATGGAATGCAAACCTCCTCCGAAGGTTTTACAGTTAACGTAGTATGTACCAAGCCATCTTTTGTATTAAGTATGAAGACTCCAGGTCCCCTGAGAAGAAGCTCGGGGACTGCCCTCCTTTATCTATATGATAAGTATTATGCCTATGAATGTGTTAGTCCGCCTGGCACCGGGTTCGACCAGTCAACCTGGGGGCTCGCCGCCTTGTACTATGTAATGCTTCCAGTAGCCGGACAAGTAATGTGTTGGCACTTAAGCCCTCTCCTGCCAAAGCCGTAGCTCGCAGAACAGCTACCCGGTAGGTAGAATCCAAAGGCAGGAAAGGGTGCCCACACAAAAAATGGCTAAGGACCCAAAAGCATGTGCATAGTTCAAGCCGGCTCCCCGCCTCACCGACCGGCTGCCGCGCAGCCGGCCGGTCGTCTTCTACTTAAAATTGCTAAAACGCTCTAGTCGGCTAAGTACTTGCCTTCCCAAACTGGCTAAGTACTTGACCCAGCCATAGTCCGCAGAGCGGCTGTCCAGCTAGCAAGACGGCAACTCAGGGAGGGCGGCAAAGGAAAAAGGCCAAGGAGCAGAAAGCGAGAAGAGATAGAACTCGGCAAAAATATTTACATAAAAAAAGGCCCTTGGCCAATATTCAACAGAAGTTTGAAGTAGACCCCGTGGGTGGAATTGTGCGAAGCTAATAAAGTTTGTCGAGACTGATAAGCAGGTAAAAAAAAGATAAATTGGTAGCCTAGGGAGCAGCAGACGGGTTCGGCGGAATGGTGGAGTCGGTGGTGCCGGTTGGTGGAGCAGCCGGCTGGTCAGTCTCTACTTGGTTGCCTTCAGCAGAAGTCGGCTCGCTTTGGCATGGCTTGTTGCTGGTGGCGTGGTCGAGCTGAGGCTGGCCGTCCGCTTCAACCTCTGGCGCTTCCTCTTCACTTTCCTTTTCCTCGTCGTATTTTCCCTCGTCGCTGGAGTCGATCACTTCGGCTGAGTCCTCGCCATCCTCCGGGTTCAACCCGAACCACTCTGGTGGCACCTCGGCACCATTCTCAGCCAGCTCCGGAACGAAGACGTTGGTGTTGGTGTACTCGGTGATCGCCACTGCTCGCTTGGTAAGATCATGCTCCACCGCCACCAGCTCCTCCTGGGCCTCCTGTCGAAACGTGGTCAACCGGGCTAGATTTAGCCCAGGGTACCATGCCTTAACGAACACCAGGGCCTGGCGTGCGCCAGCCCGGGCTAAGGAGCCCTTCCAAGCCTCAAGATGGCCAGCCGCCACTTCCAGCCAGTCGGCGGTCCGGCTGGGAGTGCGTGGAGCCGGCATGTCTGGCCATAGGGCGGAGATCGCATGGGCTCCGACGCGCTGAAGGGAGCACAGCATCCGATAAGCCGGCCGAAGGCGGGCCTGGATGCTGAGGAGCTGCTCACTAAGGGATCGGGGGGCGTCGGCAGCAATCTGCGCTCCTTCTGCCCTCCGTTCCTCGCGATAGGCCTTGATGGCCTGGTTGGCGGCGCCGGAGTGGCCAGAGAAGAAGTCTGCACGAGCAGAAAGCAAGTGAGGCAGAAGCCGGGAGCTAGAGGCCAGCCTGGTCAGCAGCCAGCAAATCAAAGAAAGAGGAAGGAAGAACTCTACCGTCAACCATGTCTTCGATCTCGCCGAAGCCGGCAGTCAACATTGCCTCCCTATCAGTCCAAACGGAGCGTTCGGTATCGAACTCAGCAAGGAGACCAGACTCTTTCGCATCCGCCTCTTTCTGAGCTGTCTTGAGAAGCTCCGCCAGCTGCGTGGCCAGCCGGTCACGCTCTTCAGCCAGCTTGCTGCACTCCTCCTCCTTGGTACACAAGGCGGTCTCGACTTCACCAAGCTGCTGCTGCAAGGCAGCGTTGGCCTCTGCAAGAAGGGAGAAAGGAAAAGGCGTCAGCGGCCAACGGAAAAGAAGAGAGCAGATGCCGGGGAGATCTGGCCCGCCTGCTCAGCAGTCGGCCCAAATCTCGGGGACTACAGCCCACGGGTGCGCCAGCGCGCCCCCGTAGAGAAAAGAAACAAGGACTTACTCCGGCTCTCCGACAAGTCGACAGCCCGTCAGTCTAGCTCTCGGACGTTGGAGTTGAACACGAATGCGCGGAGGTTGTGATAGTCCTATAACGAAGATAACAGATGAAGTTAGTACTCGGAGCTCGCCAAATTAAAAGCTTCGAGCCGCCTACTCGGCAGCAGGCCCAAAGCTCGGGGACTACACTAAGCGGGTGCGCTGGCGCGCCCCCGCAAAGAAGTAAAGAAATTCAAGAGTCAAAGATGAAGAAGCATACCCAGATGGCTGCTCGCGACTCCAGGAATGCCTGGTTGCACCACTTCAGGGCATCGGCTTCAGCTCGAAGCTTGCCTTGGACGTCCAGGATCACCTGGTTCAAGGGGCCCGTCCCGCCTCCTTGCACCCAGTCGGCGGGCGCGGCGCTGGTCGCCTCGGTGTCCGGGATCGATGAGCTCGCGGCACCGACTTCCAACGGGCGCGGTACCGAAGCCGCCTTTGCAAACCGGTGGCACGATGGTGTGCAGACCTCAGGAGTTGGGCCCGTTACCATCTCGCTCCGGCTGGTGGCACTGGTGGGTCGGCTGGCTACTTGTCCTGTGCTCCTTCGGATGGTGGTGCTGGAGGCACGACTATGTTCGGCATGGCGACATCGCCGCCCTCCCTCCCCATGACCGGGTGATCATCGCTGGCACCCCCAGTCGGTGCCACAAACTCTGGCGGTGGCGGCGTGGAGTTCAGGGGGACGACGAAGACCGGCTCCTGGCGGCGCGCGGCTTCCTCAAGCCGCTTCTTCGCGGCGGCATCGGCCTCGGCCTCCACCAACTTCTTTAGCGCGGCGGCCTCCGCCTTCTCCCGGCGGGCGGCTTCCTGCTCCTCGCGCAACTCACGCGCGTTTCGCTCCCGCGCCTCCCGGAGGTCGGCCGCGGGATCAATTCACCGACTGGTGGTGGAGGCCTCCGCCGACCCGATAACGGAGGCGGTGGCCGACTTCTCGAGTAAGAGCGAAGCCCTAAATCAAGAAGACAAGGAGAAGAAGCTCAGATAAAATCAACAAGAAAGGAAGGCACGAGAAAAAGATACTTACGCTGACACCATGGGAGGCGCCTTCGGGAGTTTTTGGAACTTGGCCGCCTTCGCGGCAGCTTCCTTCCGCCTGGTCGCGGCGGTCAGATTCTTGGCCTTCGCGGCAGCTTCCTTCCGCCTGGTCGCGGCGGTCGGATTCCTGGTCGCGGTGGCCGAACAAGGCGGCGCCCTGCTTATGCTTTCGCGTAGCGCCTCGGCCAGACGGCTCGGCGGAGGGGCCCGCGTCCGCCTTGTCGGCGCCTCGTGAAGGGCGCGGCTCCTCCTCCTCCTCGAAGTCGTCCAGCCACGACTCGACGCTGACTCCTTCTTCAGAGCCGCCTGCTCCGTAGACGCTGCCTGTGGCGTCATCCTCCAAGGCGGCCGCCCCCAAGTCGGGGTCGTCCACGTCGCTTACAGCTCGGTCCGATAGGTAGGGGCCGCCCGCCCCCACAACAGCGGTCGTCGCCTCAGACATGAAGATCTGTTTCAAAAAGCAAGAGGGAGGTCGGTCGATTCAACAAGGCGGAATCAAGATAAAACACGGCAAAGGGAAAAGATTGAAGATCTTACGGCAGGCGGCGGGTCCGCGCGGGAGTACAGCTGCTTGCCGAATTGCCAGGACCCATCCAGCTTGAGGTCGGAGATCTCGTTCACCAAGTTTGCCACCTCGACAGGTGGCATCTCCTTGGTACTCAGCCGGCACGGGTCGTGATGCCCGCTCATCCGGCAGATCAAGTGAGGCCGGCCTTGGAGCGGGAGAACCCGGCGTGCGACAAAGGCGACCAGCAAGTCGGATGCTCTGAGGCCTTCGGCTTCGACCAACACCCGAAGTCGATTGATGGCGGCGGCGCCGTCTGGTGACACCGGCTTCGGCTTGTAGCCCCAGTTGGCCCGAGGCTCAGCCGGTGGGCCGGCTTCGTAGGCCGGTAGGATGAGGAAGTCGACGGCCGGGTCGACATTCTGCACATAGAAGTAAGATTGCTACCACATCTTGACGGACTGTGGCAGCTTGATGGAGGGGAATACGTTCCTTGGAGACAGACGGTGCACGCCGACGAAGGCACCGCACTGACCAGCCACCTCCCGGACTAAGGTGCCCAACTTGGTGTAGAAGAACGCTCCCCGCAACTCGATGGTGGGGAGAATGCCGAGGTAGCCTTCACACATCGTGACGAAGGCGGAGAGAAGCATGACGGTATTGGGCGTGATGTGGTGAGGTTGGAGATGGTAGAATTCGAGGAACGAGCGGAGGAAGCTGCTCGCCGGCAGGCCGAAGCCACGGATGAAGTGCGAGCGGAAGACGACCCGCTCGCCATCCCCCGACGCCGGCGAAATCTCCCCCTCGAGAGGCACGTGTGCCTTCACATAGCCAGCGCCGGGAAGGTGTCGCGTGTCACGGAGGAAGACGATGTGGTCGTCATTGACGTTCGATCCGTCCCAGTCTCCTCCCCCCTCGCGCGCCATGAAGATCTTGGCGAGGAAAATGGCGCGGCGAGGGAGCTGGGATTGCAGCAGGGCTGAGAAGGGCTCGGGGCGGAAGAGCTCGACGGAAGCGACGGCAGCAGCACTCCGGCGGAGCTCGAGGGCGCTGCGGCGAGAGGGGGAAGAAAGAGGCAAGAGTAGGGCAGGAGGGCGCGCGTGCTCTGCCGCTTCCCCTCCCCCCTACTTATAGTCGTCGGGTTATGAAGCCGAGGGGGCGAGCGTGGGGATTGTGGTATTAACTGTGTCCATGAACCCACGTCCCTCCGTTTGTCGCGTGAGTTACCACGCATGGTAACTCCGCGGGGAAGCTCAACCGGCCGCCTCGGCCGCGGCGGATCCGCTCGTGTGCTGAGGCCCAGTAGTGGCGGGCCCAGCCTGTTGTCATGTCCCATCGCGCGTGTGGGCTGGCAGGCTGGCCCGGTTGGTTGATGCCAAGTGGCGTTCCCACAGGCCACAGCAGGCGGCGGGCTTGGAGGCTTCGCTAATAAGCCACCTGGTTCTCGTCGTCGCGTTCAAAGTTTTTGACGAGTCTGACTGGCGGTGGCCGACTCCCTCCACTAGGCGCGCTAGGAGTCGGACGAGGATTCAGACCAGGGCACTCGGAGGAGGAAACTGTTGAGGCCTCTCGGCTGATCAGCTGCGACGCCTCACCAGCTTCGGGGACTACTGTCGGAGTAATGGGCCACAGGTAGCCTAACCCAAGTCCCTGAGCCTTTCAAGACATCGGGGCTGGCTGTGCCCCTCAAAGGCACCAAGAAGAAGTGTCGCCTTCTGGTGGCCGACTGTCCCAAGCGGCCGGCTGCCGGAAGGCGGCCGAGTTCAAGAAGGCGGCTACTAGACGGCTCGACTTCCCGCGGGCAGCCTCCAGAGAGGCCCGCTCCTACTAGGCGGCCCACCGCGCCCTCGGAGTCCGTGCTCCCATTTAAGAAGACGAGACGGGGTGAGGCTACAGTGTAGCCCATCCCCCCCCCCATATCCAGGGTCAGGCGTGGCCACAGTGCTCCGTATGGGCGGAGTCTCTGCCTGTACGTGGCATTGTTGCCACTCCATCCCTGACGTCCCTATTGGCGGGCGAGGCCCTGTTCCCACAACGACCTGTCGGTACGGCCTGCAGGCAGCGGGCCCTACTAGGCAGCGAGAGCCCGGGAGTCGGCGGAGGCCAGACCAGTCGGACCTGAGGGAGGCCGGCTCCCGGCAGGTGGCATGTTCCTCCCTCGAGGTCTGCGCACCATTAACCATATGAGACCCGGAGTGGCTATAGTGATCTCCCACCACGCGACGGGACTATAGCCACGCTCCCCAGACCAAGCATGTGTCATTAGTACCACGGCTACAGTGATCAGCAGCCGGCAGGACCCGTGAGCGGCGGGAGCGGCCTGTTGGCTCCGTACCGGACCAGTCGGCGGGGCCCACCAGGCAGCGGGCCCCAGCCGTCGGTGGAGAAGCCAGTGACCAGAGACACTGACAGTCGGGCCCTACACCCGGCCTTATTACCATTGAACCCCTGGGGGTAGGCCTATATAAACCCCCCAGGGCACCCATGCAAAGGGTTGTGAACCGATTAGAACTATACTCATACCTAGAGGAAGGAGAGAATGTGCATGCCTTCTTCTACCTCTAGCATACAGCTCGAGGAGCACCAATGTACTCACTAGTGCCTTAGTGATCATGCGGAGACCCCGCAGAGCAGGACTAGGGGTGTCATTGATAACCCACAAGTATAGGGGATCGCAATAGTTTTCAAGGGTAGAGTATTCAACCCAAATTTATTGATTTGACACAAGGGGAGCCAAAGAATATTCTCAAGTATTAGTAGCTGAGTTGTCAATTCAACCACACCTGGAAACTTAATATCTGCAGCAAAGTGTTTAGTAGCAAAGTAATATGATAGTAGTGGTAACGATAGCAAAGGGTAATGGTCTCAAAAGTAATGTTTTTGGTATTTTGTAGTGATGATAGAAATAGCAACGGAAAAGTAAATAAGCGAAGAACAATATATGGAAAGCTCGTAGGCAATGGATCGGTGATAGAGAATTATGTCGGATGTGGTTCATCATGTAACAGTCATAACCTAGGGTGACACAGAACTAGCTCCAATTCATCAATGTAATGTAGGCATGTATTCCGAATATAGTCATACGTGCTTATGGAAAAGAACTTGGATGACATCTTTTGTCCTACCCTCCCGTGGCAGCGGGGTCCTAGCGGAAACTAAGGGATATTAAGGCCTCCTTTTAATAGAGTACCGGACCAAAGCATTAACACATAGTGAATACATGAACTCCTCAAACTACGGTCATCACCGGTAAGTATCCCGATTATTGTCACTTCGGGGTTAACGGATCATAACACATAATAGGTGACTATAGACTTGCAAGATAGGATCAAGAACTCTCATATATTGATGAAAACATAATAGGTTCAGATCTGAAATCATGGCACTCGGGCCCTAGTGACAAGCATTAAGCATAGCAAAGTCATAGCAACATCAATCTTAGAACATAGTGGATACTACGGATCAAACCCTAACAAAACTAACTCGATTACCTGATAAATCTCATCCAACCCATCACCGTCCAGCAAGCCTACGATGGAATTACTCACGCATGGCGGTGAGCATCATGAAAATGGTGATGGAGGAAGGTTGACGATGACGATGGCGGCGGATTCCCCTCTCCGGAGCCCCGAACGGACTCCAAATCAGCCCTCCCGAGAGGTTTTAGGGCTTGGCGGCGGCTCCGTATCGTCAAACACAATGAATCCTTCTCTCTAATTTTTCTCTCCCCGAAAGCAAATATATAGAGTTGGAGTTGAGGTCGGAGGAGCTCCAGGGGGCCCACGAGGTAGGGGGGTGTGCCCCCCACCCTCGTGGCTAGGGTGTGGGCCCCATGGTCTTCATCTTTTGCAAGGATTTTTTATTATTTCCAAAAAGATGTTCCGTGAAGTTTCAGGTCATTCCGAGAACTTTTGTTTCTGCACATAAATAACACCATGCAATTCTGCTGAAAACAGCGTCAGTCCGGGTTAGTTCCATTCAAATCATGCAAGTTAGAGTCCAAAACAAGGGCAAAAGTGTTTGGAAAAGTAGATACGACGGAGACATGTCAGTTATCTCCTAGGAGAGCCCTGAACCTGGGTAAAGTACGCTGGGGTTCGTGTCTACGCCTCATCCCGCTTCCAAGCACTGGCGGCGTTCTACTCGCTCCCACCGTGATAAGCCATCCATTGGCACATGTCGCACCCAACCCCCGACAGATAGAGCCGCATATTGAAACGCTTTTGCAAGGTGGATATCATTACATCGTACAATTACATAATAGATATGGATACATACAAAGGGCATACAAATGCCACATTAATACATCAAACATCATACATAAGATCAACATCCGACTACGGATGAAACACAAATAGAAACTTAAATGACATCCACCCTGCTAGCCCAGGCTGCTGACCCGGAACCTATCCCCTGATCGAAGAAGTAGAAGAAGAACTCCAAACAAGTAAACATCGCTCTCACGTCATGATCATCGCATAACTTGTACCTACAACTGTTGTAGTAATCTGTGAGCCACGAGGACTCAGCAATCCCATTACCATGGGTATCAAGACTAGCAAAGCTCAATGGGTATGGATAGAATAAGTGGTGGGGTTGCAGCAAGCAGCTAAGCATTGTATGGTGGCTAACTTATGATTACAAGAGTAAGATGAGAATCTACACAAACGGTCGCAAACTAGTAATGGTCAATAAGTGATCCTAAACTACTTACGTTCAAACATAACCCCACCGTGTTCTCTTCTCAAACTCACCCAAAAAGAGACAGTCACGGTTATGCTCGCGGTTGGTGTAATTTAGTTGAGTTTACTTCAAGTTCACTACAACCGGATATTAACAAAAATCTCATCTGCCACATAACCGCGGGCACGGCTCTTGAAAGTTTAAACCCTGCAGGGGTGTCCCAACTTAGCCCATGACAAGCTCACGATCCGCGGAGACACTCCTCCATCTTGAGACCCTCCGATCAGACTCGGAATCCCGGTGCACAAGACATTTCGACGATGGTAAAACAAATCCAGCAAGACCTCCCGACGTGTCGACACCCTGATAGTAGCCGTGTGTGTCTCGTCTCAGGCCACGACGGATGAGCAACGCGTACAAGTGCCAAAATAACCCAGGTTGCCTTGGGGCGGCCCCACACAGTGCTCTAGTTTGGACCAACACTCATGAGCAGCATTAGCCAGGGGGTTGATTAAGAATCCTCGGGTTCTGGAAAGTCCTTATGCAAGTTTTAGTTGTTATTAGGAAAAATGGTAAAAACTATGTTGGGCCTTGCTGGAAGAATTTTATTCAAAGTGAACTGTCAAGAGGGGCCCATAAACCCTCATTGTGTTAGGGACGCAAAATCAAGGAACATAACACCGGTATGACGGAAACTAAGGCGGCAAGAGTGGAACAAAACATCAGGCAAAAGGTCGAGCCTTCCAGATATCCATGTCCCAACATGGAACAACCTGCAACTGCACCTGCAACTAACAATGCTATAAGAGGGGTTGAGCAAAGTGGTAACATAGCCAAACAACAGTTTGCTAGGATGGTGGAAAAAGGTTAGAGGCTATCATGGCAATTTGGGAGGCTTGATAAACAAGTGGTAGGTAGCGCAACATAGCAATAGCATCGAGACAACTAGCATAGCAAAGATAGTAGTGAGATCCAAGGTGACGGTCATCTTGCCTGAGATCCCGCAAGGAATAAGAACAAGTCCATGACGAAGACGAACGGTCATAGACGAACGAATCCTCACGGTTGCAACGAAACAGGAACTATCGAGAAGAAGCACAACCGAAAAGGAGCAAACACCATGATAAAAACACAACACATAACATGGCATGATGCTCATCCAAGTATGATGCATGACAAGGCTACATGATGCTACTCATGGCAAGAGATGATGCATACAAGAACCACACATCAAAGCATGTTTAAATGAGGCCGGAATCAACATAAGCCAATTCCGGAAACTCCCCATATGCAAATTTCAAAATTGGTCCAGATCTGAATAACACATTATGTTAAAGTTGTTAAACAGCAAGTTAAAGTGCACCATGATGATCTACACATCTTTCTAGTCAAGTTACTTTTAAAGTTCGTTTAATTCGGAGCTACGGGCTAGAAGATATGAGCAAAACAAGTTAAGCATGGCATTGATGCTAAATGCATGCAAACATCAAGCAAACACACTCAAACATGGATGCAACATGGTATGATGAAACTACATGCAAAACTACGCAAGTTTCATTTAGAGCATGCTCCAAACGAAGCCACGGTTCAACACATACACACGAAACAAGTTTAAAGGACAAGCTATCCAAAACAGCAACTAGGCATCTTACAAGCATCATAACAACATGCTACAAGAACAATATAGGTGCAACCATGGTATGCACTTCAAGTACAGATTACATGCTTCAATTGTCATCAAGGTTCAGGTTCATAGGCATCAAGATTAATCCAACATGAGCAAAGCAAAAGGCAATTTTATAACACTGATTATGACAATGAAAAACAGGGCATACATGTGAGCAGGAATAACATGTTGACATGTTGGAGGCATGAAACAATTATGTTACAGTGTAAGATCATAGCAACCAAAAGAATGGCATTAAAGTACAGGTTATCCATGGAAAAACATGATTACTAAGCATCTTCATATAACCTCTAGATCAATGGCATTCATCAAGACAAGTAAGCAAGTCATAACAGATTCTCAGACTTAGTGAAAAATAGAGTAAAGCTGAAAACATATTCATGATGCATACTTTGATACAATAAAAGTATATGCTACAGGAACATCTCATGGCATCAAAGAGCATGGCAAGTATGTATATGTCAAGCACTACAACACATGATCACTGAGCTACTGCTAAAAACCAATAGAACATGTTTAAAACACCATAGCGAGATTGCAAATGATAACAGATTTTTAGACTTAGTGGAATTTACTGGACATGGCAGAAACAGCGATAAGTAGGCATGTTTACAAGCTTGTGCAACTCATATCAAAGCATATCATGACATAAGAATGCAATCAACAGGAAGAAGGCATATTTTTGCAGCTACTCATGTCAAGAATGTGGTCATAGGATGCATACAACACTAGCTATTCACATGGCAAAAATGGACTTGCTGATAACAGGCTGATAGAAATATTATTTAGAAAATTTAGAGCATGGTAACAACAAGCTACAGTAGGCCATAATTGCAAACAAGGACATGTATGGATAGATCATAACATTAACTTCAAAACGTCCTTAATGAGCATCTCCAGATTATGCATGGATTCACTAGTAGATTCAGGTTAACATGGCAACATAATATAGTAGGTACAGACTTAGCAGAAACACTATGTCATTGAAATCAGCAATAGCAAGTACCCTACTTTGCATGCTTGTTCTAGTCACCACAGGGCACATAAAAAAGCATGGATTGCACCACTGTAGGGATGGCATGAATATGCTCCCAAATTATGTCGGCATGGTACTCAAAAGAAAATCACACAAAATGCTATGAAAAAGGACAAATAGGCATGTTATGACAATTTCCAGGAGATTATATCATTTAGCACTTTTGCAACGAGGATTAAGGCATCAAGATGAACAGTAACATGAATGCACATGCAACCAACATGTAGAGCATTCAGAGATGAACATTTTGGCATATCATATGCGCAAATCGGAGCAACGAGCACAGAGTTACGGCATGAAGAAGATGCACACATAAGATGGAAACACAGGGACTTAGACAAAATTACACCTCGTGGATCTAGGGTTGGGCGCACGCACCGAGGCAGGGCAGATCGGGGCGGCGGGGTCGACGATGGCCGGATCCGGCGATGAGGTGCGCGGGGGAGGCAGTGGCCGGTGACGAGGTCGATGACGGTGGTGGTCGCCGGCGAGAGGGAGGCGGGGCGGCGACGCAGCTGCGGGGCTCCGTTGGCGCGGCGCGGGCGGCGGCGAGCGAATGGCGGCAG